>NC_069138.1:30802261-31017530 GCF_026914265.1 Mya arenaria | reverse complement strand
CTTCTTCTTCATGAAAAGAAGTTAATTGCTCGATTAAATGGCTTGCAGGTTATAATGTTACAGTCAAACCTGGTTGAACGGTCACCTGCTTTAAATGGCCACCTGCCTTAACGGGCCACTCCAAATTCCCCCCGTACGTTTTTACTATATAATGTACGTGCATTAAGCGGCCAACTGTCTAACGCGGCCACGGCCACTAATTTTTGTCCCCATGAAGCCATATAATCACTAATTAGCGGCCACTAATCCCTTGTCACTGACACTTCCGCTTATAAATTTTTCCAATACACAGCTTTAATTGCGCATAGAAGTTTACGGAAAAGAACGACGGCCTCGGGTATCTCCGTCATCCAATGAAAATGAATATTGCATCACACGATTGCCATGCGTGTTTACTCATCGAGAAATCATGTTTATAACACGTCGGCGAATGTTTTGATCAGAATTGACACAATTAATGACACAATTAATACGATAATTAAATAATTAAGATAAGAAGTTAATTATTAAATACCGATCATCGGATTGGATTGCACGATTTATTTTAAGGCTTGAGCGCTAGCAAGACTGTTGTAATAGACCACAAAATTTCCACTGAGTACATGTGGAGTTGAAAATCATACTTGAATGAACCAGATTTCAATGAAAATCAAGTCATGAAACATACCTGGCAGAATTCTTTATTTACAAAATAAATTCATATTATGCTAAAAGTATGAGTGCGTAATATTTGGCGTATATTAACAGAAAACACATTTATAAAACACGGATATGAAAGGGAAAACTTCTGGCAGTTCTGTGTTTGACCTAAATGGAATAATATTACATAACAATTCTAAAAATAATGTACTAAAGGGGAGGTAACTCAGTTATATAGTACACAATTTATATTCAATGCGATTTCCCCCCCCCCCTTCTGAACTGCTCTAGCAGTGAAATTAGCTAAATGGTGAGTGAGTGAGTGAGTGAGTGAGTGAGTGAATTTTGCATTGATTTCCAGACTTGTGGAAGTGTTTCGAAGTGAATGAATTTGTTTCTCAGATCAATTTGAAACTCCAATTATGATACGGACATGTATATACCAATTAACTTGAACAAAAACCCTTTTACTTTATTTAGTGTACAACTGTTTACGATATGGTGCATGTTCAACAATTTTAAGAGAGGGCGGGGTTGGGGGGTCAGTTGAGGTCATTCCCACCCTTAACCTGCTTAGTGATATTTCATTAATTTAAAAAAAAAATGATACTAGTACATAAATTTGCTCTTGAATTCCGCTTTAATGTCTTCTTTTTTAGAACTCATTGTCATTGAATTGGTATTGGGAAAACATCAGTACGTTCTTATCATATCACAATGGAATTGACATATGCAAAGATAAGTTACGATTTACTTTCGGCCTTTTTTATTTCATTATATGTTTTACGAACGGCCAGAGAGGTAAAGTGTCGGAGGAGGAGGAAATAAAAATAAAAATAAAATAACAATTTTATTTTTTGGTCGGGAAAAAAACACACAGAAAAGCAAAAGCTATGATGTATCCTCTATGAATTTTTATTTTAATGTCAAGTCAATATGTAAGTGTGCGCACATTTGTTTTTGTTTTATCTGACAAGTTCACTTCATATTTTCATTGACCACTCTTTATGATTGTAAATGCAAGTTATAATAGACAAGTGACATAAAAAAATCAACTATTGTCGGTAAATTTATTTGCCATTTAGAGTTTAAGGAATCGGCTATCACTCCACTGTGTTGTCTTGGCTGCAAATTGTCTGATACCAATTCACCAACCATGTCATTGTTACAGTTAGCAAAAGAACTTTTTTGTTTCCTTCTATACAGCGAATATTTATCCGCCAGGAACTTGTAAATCAACTGATTATAGCTGTCTGATAAAACAGAAGCTGTCTATCCAACAGTGATTCAAATAATACTAATTGTCCATCACACATTCTGTCCAACAAGCAGTTCAAACAACACTGGTGGTCCAACCAACACTACCGGTCCAACCATTTATAGTTGTTCAACCAACACGTATGGTCCATTCAATATAGCGGTCCAGTAAGCAATAGATGCCCAACCAACAATAGTGTTTCAACAGGCATTAGCTTACATCATGTTGCTACCAATCTAGCAGCCCAACTGATTGTATTGATGTTCTTCATTCAAAGTAATGATCTCAGTAGATACCATCAGCTTATTTGAATCATATCTGTAAAGAAAGGAATGGAACATTAAAAGTAATTTTTTTATGAAAAAAATAAGTTACTCTCAGACTTTTTTTATGGATGGGTTTTTAGACAATCTGGACCCCGATTTAATTCCAGGCCAGGGTGTATGTGACTAGTCCAGTGGCCATCATAATGTTCAAACATAGCTAATTAGTAACAAATCATTCAGAAGCTGAGAACACTACAAAGGTGACAGCATAACATTATTACTCTAAGTAAAAAAAATATTACATATTTATAAAACACACAGAGCAGTATAGATATCATAATTTATATTTATGATGATTTATATACATGTATGTTCATTCATAAGACTATTACATAGTTATACTGTACCTGGTAATGTACATACAAATTCCTCATTATAGATTATGACTGACAGATAGTTAAACAGCCTAATTTATTTGTGATTATTTTCAAAACAAATGTTTTAGAATAGATGAGAAAATTTGTTGTTAATAAAACTCCAATAAGAAAAGTAACCGAAGTCTTTTCTGAACCATTTACCCCACCCACCAGAACTAAACTGTCCTGGTAAACAGTCAAGCGATTGATAGCTCACGACATTCAAATTATATCACAATAATGTAATATAAACTCATTAAAATGACAAATATAATAAAAATAAATAAATAATAACAAACCTGGTACGATAATTAGTCCATATTATCGCTGTTATTAAACTTCGTTATAACCCGGAAATAAACCGGAAGTCACCCTGCCGCAAAGGATTACCGGGTGAGCCAAAACCCGGTACCAGGTATCGATATCGAGAAAAGCCGTTATCACAGTTAATGTTACCGGATTATGTTGATACCGTGTTATTTAAAGTATGCATTGGTTGTCAAAAAGCAATTTATAACGGACCGTGGATACTTGGATTTATCATCTGATATTAACCCTGATATCAACATAATCCGGTATCAGAAAGTGATACCTGATACGGGGGATACCAGGTACCGGATACCGGGTTTTTAGCACCAGCCTGCAAATCCGATAAATGTTTTTCATTGGCTTAAACTATTTCAGTCATGTTTACACCAATACTTTTACAACTATTGCGATGTCCTCTGCTTTTAATGATTTGCCGCGATAAGTTTCATCGGCGGTAATAAAAACAAAACGAAATCACAATTTTATTTTTATTTCAAAAATGAGTTTTTTGAGCGGCGGTGTTCGTAAATCATACAATCAATAAAAAAGGCCTTAAGTATGTTTAATTAATTTGTTTGGAATAAAAAAATACTGAATCAAAGAATGTTAAACATGAGGGAAAAGCACTGGTTCTCTGAAGAAGAAATAACTGTTACTTGGTTAGAAAATGATTAAGTTTAAATACGGATAGGACAAATATTAATCCATTTATTCCCATGTAGCCTATTTGATCATTTGTCTTTTTCATTTTTTTTGTTTATTTTTTTTTCGCATTATCATATACTTATAGTGGATGAAATTTGGTATTGTTTTCCAATACATTGAACCAAAAATGTAAATTTCATCAATATAACTATGCAGTAAGTTATCGAATTTGTGTCCTTGTGACTGGCTATTCCGAAGCTGATATTTGATAATGAACGTCATTATCGTAAGTTTATTTTATGAATTGTTTGAGCTCATTCTAAACTTATTGTACCTTTGAGCCCTTTTGTTTTCAAGGAATGTTAGTAAACTACTAAACAAGGATAACAAAATACCTTTTCACTTTGTGATTTACATGCACACGGTACAGGTATGTAATCCTAAACCGATCAGTTGAGTTAAATTCAATATTTTAGTTTTTGTCTGAAGAACGTTTCATTCTCCGGAAATCAACACCTATCTTTTATGTCAAATGAACCCCGGTATTTATTGATATTGTTTAAATAATTATAGATATTTGGGTGTATTTTGGTATGTGCAATAATGTTAAATAAATTTGAATTGTTTTAAAAAAAAACTTCGTTCATTTATCTGCTAGGCATTTTATCTTCAACATTATACACATCATGTTATTGACAAAACGGTGTGTCCATATCATTTAGACCCTGGACATATGGAAACATTCGAAACAAATACCGTTAAAACAAGGAAAGTAAGGTTAAATTTTCGTACAAAGCGAGCTACATCGCCATTTAAATGGCAATTCGGAACAATCATAGATTTGCGATTATTGTTTGTCCACGGTCATCAAGTGTCTATAAATAACTCCATTTTGTTAAAAGTTTATAAATTCGATTACATATAATGTTTTAGCGGCACAGACATATAAAATATTCAATATAAATACAAACAAAAATACTCTTGTGTAAGAAGTTTGTACAGATGCAAAATTACTAAAACAAGTCTGTGCGATGTTTATCAAACACATTTTGAAACTTTTGAACATGAGTGATGTACTCAGTACTGGTTCAACCCAGGAAAGTTGTATCCCGTGTATCGGTGCTTTACACCGAGCAAGTTAAAGAACCAAGAGGTTTCTTCGCAAAGAGCTAGGTTATCGCTCCCGGATCTCTTGTCAAGTCTTCAAATGTCTGGATTTGACTGCGAATTACTGTCACTTCTATCTCATGTCACTTATGGCATTTAAAAACAACAACACAATTTAAGTCGTGTCACGGCGGGGTCAAGTCATAATGCAGCCAATGGGCGCGGGCAGACCTTGATAAACTCAAATAAACAAAACAAACAACTATTGAACATCTTGTAATGGAGTGCCAAAACATACACCGTCTCCTTGGCTTTGTGGTTAAGGCGTCCGCCTACGGAGCGGGAGGTCGAAGGTTCGAGTCCCACAAGAGGCTTGTCCTGACATGGCCGGTTGCCGACCCAGCAGCTAGTTAAATCGAGGGCTACTGATTGCATTCCTGCCAGGCGTCTGGCATTTGGGATAAGGAATCGGGGCAAAGATGTTCACGAATGTAGGTGTCTCATAAGAGGGGTGACACTATAATAAACAAACACTTCACAACCATTGTGGACTGAACTAATATATCATTAAAACCCTCAATGACATTGGTTGGGACTTTACATTATTTAATACGTGTCTAGTGACGTAATTTTTTTACTACCGCGTCAAGTAAAAAAAACAACATCGATTCGAAATTTCAGAAGGCTGTAAGTGATATAATATTACCTCTATTGTGTTGGAATATACTCCATGCTAAGCAAAAAACTGTTTTCTTGACATAGGCTAGCATGTTAATATAGTCGTTAGTAAAGCCGTTTTGTCCCCAAAACGTGGCAAATGCGCAAGGTCGTGATGTTTTGGCAGCTATTGTTGCAAGGTATTTTATTCCTTTCAGTTTAGTCAACAGTAGTTAACTATTACAATTTGTATTAGCAAAATGATAAAATAAAAACCGACTTAAATGCAAAAACAAGTTTAGGATTTGTATTTTTTAAAATGGGCTAATGTGTAAGCCGATTTTGTATCGGCTAATGTAACAATTCAGTTTGGATTATTATGAACATGTTTGCATAATGGTGTGGGGCAGAGGGGAACAAAATAGTTTATATATTCTTCACCAACATTTCAAAGTACAGAAACGTAATACCAAATCCCAACCACTATAAAGAATATATGAAAATGAGACATAATATAGATACAAAAGCATGCAGTTTAAGGTGATATTAACATTGGACAACATAGGCATGAATGAATTATTGTACTTCCAGACCGTAGTCAAGCCTAAAAAATAACTGCCCAAACGTTCGAAAACCACTGTTTTTATCTTCCCTTTTTCTTGATTTGACTCTTTTTAAATTACGTATCACCAAACAATTCTAAATGACAATCTTTAAAAGAAATAATTTGAAAATAATTAAGTGAATGTAACTAAAAGATGCCATCTGATAAATTACCATTATGTTATAATATGTGCGTAGTGGAGTTGTTAAATTTCAATGAATATTAGAATTCTTTTTTCAGCAATATATAAAGGCCAAAGTATAATTGAACGATATATGCTATCGTTATAAGTTTTTTTTTAAATTTCATGGAAATTAATGTTCCGATTATCATATAAATACATCTCGGCAAGCAATGAAAGTTTTGCATGCATTTTGGGAGACCCTAACAGACAATATTGGCACGGCTGTACCGATATATTATTAAGTACTCACGTTGTTCACAACACGTGCCATTGAAACCGCTTTTACAGGAACATGCGAGTGAAGGGAATGACAATGTTCCACCGTTAGAACATCCACAGTCGTCCTGGTCCTCAGAGTCGGAATAGTATAGCCCACAATAGTCAATGCAATCGTCTATGTCTAGTATATAATCCGGGCAGCATGGTGACCTGGTTCTGAACTTCTGTTCCCAAATATCGCATGTCTCCAAACATGCTGTCCAACTTCCCCATGTTTCCCATTCACATTCGAAGATACATTCTTGACCACTAACATTCAATACACTATTTAATGGAATACATGTCAGTAAAAAGAATCTCACTGCCAGATACATTGTGCGCATTTACAAAAAGTCTCTTTACAAGTGTTCACCAAGATATCCAAAACTAGAATAAATCAAGTATTAATAAGTCTTTAAGGTTACACATGCGTGTCACATGATATGCGACACATGATAATCAATGCCAAAAACTAATTATAAGAAATGCATAAGGAAAACACCTGAATACATTTGATATTTGATATGTAACACGATGAAAAAGGCGAATCACGCCAATTCGGAAGTACCAACTAGGTATGGCAAAGTATTGCCTTCATTCTATTTTTAAAGTTAGAGGATGAATGATTTGTGGTTGAACGAACTTATTAATATTGGTTTACATATTCTCCATTTGTGGTCACTTAATCATATACATTGTGGTAACATTAAACCAATTTAATAAACAAATAACCACGTAAATTGGGATTAACAATAGTTTGATGAAAATAGGATTTGTAAGGTTTAAAAAACACAAGAGCGTATTTTGCCTTGTCATTGAATAGTCATAAACGTAGCAATAGTTGACCGTTTTGCATACTTGGGTATTAAATTTAACTACAAATACTTTCAACGATGCTGTTAAAATGCCTAATCAACAAGCCTTAGAGGTATTCTTTTATCTATATTTGGCAGAGTTAAGCTAGATTTTGATACCAAATCTTTAATGTTTGATTCTTCAAGTGTGCCTATTATCACTTATGGTTGTAAAGTCTGGGGATTTTATAGTTTAACTGAGGTTGACAAGTTACACCATAGGTTTTATTAACACATTTTGGCTGTCCGACAAAATATCTCTAATGCGGCTGTCCTGGGTGAAATTAGTCGCTTCCCTAGTATCTGTTTTATGTAAAAAGAGAGAGGAACGTCATGCACGCAAAATCAATTTTGTCGTTCTAAACCACCGATGCAGTTTGAAAAAAGGGATGTCATCACACGTTCATTTTCTCTAGTTGTAAAATCATACGCTTATCAATTGTAAAAAAAACCCACAACAGCAACAAAAAACAACAACAAGCCATTAAAATTCCTTCCGATGAATATCAACTCAACTGTTGAACACGATTGTTAATTAAAACATTTTACTATGCTGAAATACTCTGTTTGGCCGTTTGGAAAGTAAAGGCATCTCTTACTTGAAAATAAAATTTGTTCGAGCAAATAACGTTTTGCCAGAAAAGCACGGTTAAAGCAAAGTATGTTTTCATTGTTATAATGCGCCAATACTTTTGATTTTTTTTCAATGTCTGCCATGTAAAACAACACATTTTAAGGATACTCGAGTGTCGATATAAGGCTACCATAGTTTGTTTATAAACCAGGATTTGCTAAGTGTAAGTAGGAACATTACATTATTTGTTTTATTTACATAGTAACACTCAAAGCAAAACTACTTTTTGTTTTCTCCATTTTTTTTTACTTCTTTTTCTTACTAATTAATAATTTTCATTTTGTTTTTGTTAATCGTATACAAGTGAGCATGTGAAATATGCCTTCTATGTTTATTGCTATTGTATTCATTATCCTCATTGAACTATTGTAACGCAAATTTTACGAACAATAAGGATCACGATCTTAAAATTCTTTAACAGGATTGCATTGTTCAATTCAGAGAACAAAATGAGGATAATGAAACATTCTGAAAGATTTTTACATAATTTATTTCCGCTTTAATAAACATGTAACTTTTCATAAATTACTTAGTATACAAACTAACAATATTTAAAGTTAATGAATATATATGAGGCTATACGACAATCGAGGCTTAATCCATTACTTAATACTTCTAGAGGAATACCCCTAAACGTAAAAGACCATCGCGACATCGTGACATACCCGTAAAGGCACAAGTGCCCAAATATATTGCGACTTCAGGAAAAAATGTATTTCAAGTAGCCACCGGTCCTGTCCAAAGTCTGTCCAAATCACTGTATATACACACACATAGGGCGACAATACCTCACAATCGTTGTTTAATCTACATTGTAAGAAGTCGTCGTTTGCATAGGCTTATATCCTCAACAATGCTTTTTTAAATCATGTTCCATTGGTCATGATTAGTCTCACATAGGGCTCATTTTTGCAGTCCTGTAATTTGCTCTTTTTTGTTTTTATTTTTTTTTCGCATGTTTTTAAACGTTCATTAATTTCATGGTTCCTTTTAGAATATTGTTTCGCGTTCTGGTGCGGTATTCAATTATTGATCTTATCTTGATTCTTAGACATGCCTCATTGATTCCATTCAGCCCATTGGTCAGCTTAATATACAGGCCAATCAAACCACTTAGTTTATAATCTAAAATTTAAGTTCAATCTAAGTTGCTTATTGAATAAGGCCCCAGGTAAGTTTCATTGAGAAATACAGGACGTGAAGCAAAGATCGCCTGCTATGCAAACGCAGTTCCTGCAAGGCTACGAAAGCGCTGTACATATTAATCATACTGTACTTTTATTATCTCACAATATTGGCAATAACCCTTATTACCAATGTTAAGAAATTGAAGACACCTATCATTTTTCTTCACCTGTCCCCTCAGTAAATCAAATCACATAACAGGGACGAATTTATGAGTAGTTAACACGTTAATGTAACCATATCTACATCAGTCTTTACAATATTTCATAGATTGTAAACAAAAGATACGCAACCGTCAACGGACTAGTTTAAACAGTAAAATTGATAATCGACTATAATCGCACCCGCTCAACTCAAAAAAGTCGTCCTGCATAATAAGAGCTATTCTTAAGTTAACGGCCAGTGATTTGTTAAGATTGCCAGTCAATCCGGGGGTCGCAGGTTCGATTCCCTGCCTCACCAATAAAATGATGATACTAATCGTTTACCGTGATTGGGGACCCGTGTGAAAGTCGTAGGGTAGCTCTACCAGGGTTACATTCTGTCTGAATACTATTCTCAAAAGACCTTAGATGACTAACAGTCTTATCTGGCAACTCGCCGTATCGGTCTTGCACGAGTGTGACTATAAAACACACTAAATAAACAATAAATTATTTTTTGCAGGCACAACCTTTTTGTCAACATAGAAATCTGTGCATCGAACACAGATGCGCCCTTCTGCTAGATCTTAACACAAATGCATCGGTCACTTTTCTATCAGTTTTCTGTCAATAATTAAAACATGTTCATTGAAATGACCAGAACGAAAGAGATGGGGAGAAAAATGCCAACATCACACTTTCTACCCCGCAATATACCTACATACCATATTGTATCATATTCGATATTGGGCAAATTACATCAATTTGGAAGTAAATAGTCATTGTTACATGTTTCTTTTTATTAACACATTGCAGTGAAATAAAGTATGGTTATACCATATCAGACCACTGGCTTTTTCCATATGTACGCTTTGAAGCTGAAAGGTTCGTGGTTTAAAAAAAATGAGCATGGTGGTTCTACGTGATCTACTTATTAATGTACATTTCACCACATTCTTTGTACTCCTATGCGGGATGATGCAACAATACCTTATAGATAGTGTTTACTTTCAACACATTTTATTCTTTCTTTTCAGAGACTTAACATATTTGTTGATGCTGTTTAATGAATAATACACAATTGGAAAATATTATCCTATATATAAATTTCAAGTTTAGTCTTTCAAGTTATGCTCTGGACAAATTGCAACGAACCGACCAACCGATCATACGACCTACAGACGGATTGAAATATACACCCTTCGAACTGAAATTTTCGGGGAGGGGGGTATAGATATGTTTTGGTGTTGTTGAAACAATAATCCTGAAAAATAAGGATACTACGATTTTTATTTTCATTTCAATTCTTGAAGCGGTATATTGTAATCTAAAACACCAGCTCCCGCCCCTTATCCCCTCTAAAATAGTTTTCGAGACTACCTCGTTTGGATACCGACATGAGAGATTCTAATGCTAATAGGATCATGAAACAACAATAAACAACAACAACAACAACAACAACAATACATTCTTCTTAAATAAAATACATAATCAAGAAAGACACACCCTTATCACCCATGACTGGACCGTAAAGGAAGCTACCGATTCGTACTAAATTTTCGTACTTTTCCAATATGCGTTGTTCCCTAGGCTAGTGTTGTGTTTATTTCGGTTAATGACATATGAGTATTATTCCGACGGCAAAAGTGTAGGGATGGGATATATCGTACCTTTTGTTCTGTTTTATATACCTCATTATACTCCGTGACAGACATGACCTTTAATCGGAGCTCAGGTGCCTTAATGTCAAAAAGCGACATAAAGCATTTAGGCAAATCAGTATTTATTTCGCTGATTTTTACTTGCTAGATATGAAACCCGGAGATTATAAGTATCTTCCATGGCCGAGAGTGTAAGATAGGTTCATTTCGACCCGAGCGTATGGTGTTTTTGCGGAAACGAGGTTTACCCTGCGCGAGGGTCGGGATGAACCTATTTTACACGAGCGGCTATGGTAGATGCTTTTTCTCCCACCTCAGTTAAAGAAAATTAAGTAAAAAGGTATTTTTTTGTTGGAACTCTTTTGTGCTTAGTGAAAATAATTGCGTACGTATATGTGATAATTCGTGGTTGTCATAGATATTCGCGCAGTTATTCAGAGCATGTAAATGGTCTGATCGGTCTTTAAATAGTTCAAAGAAGAGTGAAGCATTATTTTTTGAAAGGTATGTGAAAATTGTTTTCTGGTGACATTTGAAGCGAAATAATTAACTAGCGTTCTAAATATTGCCACAAGAAAAGGTTTCCATGATGCGCTACAGACGACAGTCTTCAACAAGGGAAGTAATTACAATGTGGCGACCATTAAAAAAAAGTTCCATACGGGTATTTTATCTTCGCCCGTGGGCAAGATAAGAATTTCTAGCATGGTTAAATTAATGGATCTACTTATCTGAGGTGGGAGAAAACTCTTGCTACGACAAGTGTTTATGTTTCGGTTGCAGTTACGGCCCTTCCATATTTATCACAGTTGCAACGCTGTGACGTTGGACAGTATTCGATGCTTAAGGCATTAACAAAATGGACCACAACTTGGATGACTTTGTAACGCTGGTCATGCGGATTAAAAATTAAGTGTCCTAAATTTAATAGTATATGTGATAAACTCGGTGTTTTGACAGTTGAAGCGTCTAACCATATCGCAGTTTTTCTCTTGTTTGTCTTAAATCCTTATATGCTCTTTGTGTTCAACGCCCGCCCTTCCGGCATCACAACATCCGGTCCCTGACGCCACTTTTTAAAATATCCGGACCCATGTGGCGCGATGATCAACCTGTGGGACCCGGAAAATGTTCCGATCGTCCTCCATAATTTAACCAATTTCTATGTCGGTATCAATAAACAGGCAGCCTTCAAATTGCTTTAGAGGGGTTAACGGGAGGGTGGGTGATTTAATTGTAACGCTTCAAGATAAGAAAGAGACTTAAAAAAGCGATAGTCTGCAAAAAAACTATTTTTTTTTCTAAAATACAAAACATGATCAGTAATGCAATATCTTTATCACTTATTTAGGAAGCCACCGTAGCATATACATATAGCCTATGTAGCTGTACTTCCCCTGAGAGGCGTTGTCCCTAGGCCAGTGTTGTTTTATATACTTTATATACTTCATTTTGCTTCTTGGCAGAAATGACCTTTAATCTTGGCCCAGGTGCCCAGTTGCCTTAATGTGAAAGTGCGACATAAATTCAGCATCTAGGCTATTAAGTATTTACCTCGCTACGTATGCATCTCAGAGATAACTGTTTATACGACTATATTTTTTATTGACGACTTTATACGTTTTTACTTTTTATGACTTTTTAAGCGGATTCAAACTGTTGTGTCCGATTTCATAGTATTTGTAATAATAATGCATAAGTTCCTTTAGCGGCTGAAAAATCTGAGGGGCCTTCAATTTAATCAGATGTTTTGGACTAGGTGAAGATTCAGTCATTATAACAAAGTGAAATATCAAACGATAAAGCGCTTTTAAAATAGAAAAAGAATAATTAGATTGTGGGCATAAGAGTATTTAGATTGGAAGTTTATTATTTTTCTCCCAAGAAGAGCGCGGCACGAACTTTCATTTGTCGCTTGTATGACGTATTAACGGGAGTCAAGAGGCATCGCTGTTTCATTCGTCTCATGGCACCATTACACACAGACTTATTGTTTAAAATCCGATTTCTGAAATCAGTATGGTACCCGAGTAAATTTTTGCAATGGCGTACTTGGACAGTATATTTAGGCGCGGCCTTTTACGTGAATGGTCGCTGGGTGGTTTTCACATGGCCTGGTTGTTTGGAAAACATGCAACCAATGACATATTGACATCGCTTGAAGTGGCGATTCCTGTTGTATTTGTCAACGTGTACGTGTACCAAATCATATCTTTCTTATCAAGTGTCTAGTATAAATGGACTTGTCCGTAATATGTATTTGTATGTGATTAGACAAACATGGTTTGAGACACGTACACATTATAAATAAACAAACTTCTCAACAAGTTATGTATCTTACGAACATTCAAGCAACCTTACAGTTTAAACGCGGCACTTACCTACTAAGCACAATGTCATTAGTTAGTTTATTTCTTGCAAGCGCTTCGTCAGGCGGCGCAAAAAGCGAAACTAGCTCCGGACCCAATACGACCGCCGTGCCCGTCAGTCATCTATTGAACGGAGCTTATATAATATAAAATGACGCCCATTCCGCTAACAATATAATGTCTTACATTCAAAGTTCCTATTGAATTCGCCCAATTATGGCACGTGCATCTGAAACACTGACTTTCCGTCGTGCACCACAGAGTATTGTTAATGTATTTTCAATCTTAACACAATCGCACATACACGGCTTCTATCAGTTACCAATGTATATTATTGGGTCAATTTGATTCAATATAAAACTTTAATACTTTTATGTTACTAGGCGAGCTTACAATGACCCTCGTGTATCAATTACGCCGCATATATTCTGTACTAATTTAAGTGCACGTTTTATGTAGCTATCTATGTGAGGAAAGTTTTATTTATGCGTGTTTCATAATAGCATTATCTTAGGTTTTGCGGTTTTTTTTAAGCCTTACAAGGAAATTCGCCGGAAAATTACATTAGGCAATATTATCTCTGTGTGTTTTGATTATGTACAAATAAAATCCGACTTTTCAAACACAAGCTTACATTGAACTTCACAATCTATTACGTTAGAAGCATTTTGTGGTTCGATTTGCCTATTTTTAGCAATTGCTAAATATTCGGATATTCAACCCAAACTATTTATTTGTCCACTGCCACTTCAATGCCTGCCCTATTACCAAGTTCCAATTGGCAGTTGTACATCATGTCAAAAGGTACTGTGTTTCTGGTTTGATATATCCATCACGTATTTTTATATTACGCATGTTTAGTATTGCAGTATCACTCCGCATGTTTGTAAACAATTTAACTGGAAACCACAATGGACTAATTGGTTATGGTCGTGCAAGTCATACCCTATTTTTGTACTTTCAAAAGCCATAATTTGTATACTGGCTTAAAACGAAGTTATGTTTCTTGTTGTAAGATGGTCGTAAATAATTGTGAATTTTATTAAGTGCATTTAATGAACGGTATAGAAGTTTTTTATTAAAATCCCAACTTGCCCTTAACTTTTTCTTGCCTAAAACTTTAACCTAAATCAATCAGGGGCCATAACTTGAATTAAGGATATGAAGTTATGTAACTGCATTGGGTGATGGTCCTGAACAATTGTGTCAAGTTTTAAGTCAATTGAGTAAAGGGTATAGAAGTTATTAAACAATATCTCAATCTGCCCTAAAACTTAAACCTAAGTTCCATAGTCAATCAGGGGCCATAATTTATATAAAAGATAACATGGAGTTATCTAACCTCATTATGTGATGGCTCTGAACATATGTGTGAAGTATTAAGTCAATTGAATGACTGGTATTGGAGTTTTAAGTGAAAATCCCAACTTGCCCTAAAACTTTAACCTGCCCTAAAACTATAACCTAAGTCAATCAGGGGCCATACCATATATTTAGGATAATATGGAGTTATGTAACCTCATTGTGTGATGGTCCTGAACAACTATGTGAAGTATTAAGTCAATTGAACAAAGGATATAGAAAATATTAATAAATATGCCAACTTGCCCTAAAACTTTAACCTAAGTGCCATAGTCAATCAGGGGCCATAATCTGTGTGAAGAATAATATGGAGTTATTTAACCTCATCATGTGATGGCCCTGAACACCTGCGTGAAGTATTAAATCAATTAAATGTAGGGTATTGGACTTATAAGTGAAAATCCCAACTTGCCCTTACATTTTAACCGGACGCCGACGCTGGGGCGAGTAGTATAGCCCACCTATTCTTCGAATAATCGAGCTAAAATTCTAATTTGAAGTCACCTATGTGACGTACATATTTGTGAAGGTGTGTAACCTCTATAATAATAATAATAATAATAATAATATCTTTATTTTAAGAAGGTGACATATTAAGATCATGTACAAAACTACAGAATCTTATTTTCGATATGGCCCTCTGAAACAGAATGAAAATATGGCAAATAATCATAAGACAAACATGAAGACGATGCTAACAACGATGACCTCATCTCTTGCCCGTTCACTCACTGATAACGTTAACGTGCAGCAACATTTTGTCAGACTTTAAGATATTAAATATTATTTTATTAGTAAATATATATATACTTTACCAAAGTATATCAAATGCTCATCGACCTAAGCCTTTATAAAGTAAGCATATACAGCTCATAGTTATAAAAACAAAACAAAAAACAACAATATTGCATTAACATATTACGGTAATTTTCGTTTATCGTTGGAGATCCAGGTAGATAATAGTAGGCGAAGACCCTCGTCTTAAAACAAACAAAGTGTGCGTTTTGCTGATAAATGTGTTAGATAAGGCATACCGATCTGTCTGGCTGTCATCGTTGTCTGTTTCAATAGAAAATTTCCGTGTTATTTTGTTAAAAAAAATACGAAATGGATTTTAATGTGAACAATTGTTTACCACACTGAGATAAGTGATGTAAACGTCGTATGTCCTTAACTTTCGGTGCGCAAATTTAATCGTTGCCTGATAATAAGTTATAGCCTTTGATTGATATAGATTGATTATATTGTGCACTTGTTTGCTTTAAAAAACTTTATTGCTTTAAGTTTGAGCCGGTACGGATTAGGTATTTATGTTAAGTTTTGCTTTTATTAATAATGTTGGAAAAGATTCAGGCTGAGTTATTATTTGCAGTTTCGCATAACAATATTTCGATATAATATGTGTAATTTGAACTATACTATGTCAATTAAACATTTGACTAAAGGGCCTCTCTCTGTAAATCATTTTTTGTTATGTGTTTAAGATGATATCTTAAAGCACGCAAATACTTTTCATGCTTTATATATTCATAACTGGCTATTAAAGCATTATCATAATGAAATTTGGTATTGGTGTATAACTTGAATCCATCGTGACCGCTGCGCGGTCTTTGCGGATAAGTGTTTATGCAACATGTCCGATAAGGGTCTAGCTTTGTTTATGATTACTTTGCGTGTCTGACGTCTGATAGGTTTTGTGCCTTGTGCATATACTCTGGGTAACCATTAAATTGTTGTCTTATCGGCTCGTCAATCTAGCGTCCCATGTACAATTAATCACCAAAGCAACCAACATTTATTATTGCGAGACAACGCTGAACACAAAGTGGTAATAAGGCATCCAAAGGTAAATATCCAAACAATCAAGGTCAAATATGTGACGTCAAAATTCATACGTTGGTCTATTGTGACAGACAGACAGAAGGACGGACAGACGTTTATTTCGACTTGTACAATGTACATTGTCAACAACACATATGTTTATCTTAATGTCAATGTGTATGCATAGTAACAAATAGTGTAGTACAAACGAGTTTATATAATACAGTTTTTTTTGTAAATTCATATTGAATTTTTAAGTGTGTTTATTAGAAGAGTTATTGGTTTAAACAAAGAGAAGGTTTGGAAGATAACTTGTCAGGAGATCCAAACTCTCATGATGCAGCATAATTGTGTTTGTTTTTTGTTCATTTAGGAGTGAAAGTATCTTTCAAAAACATGTAAGGTCAAATTATGAAGCTATATCTATCTGAGGATACCTACTCTACTAATGCACATAAAATGCATGAACTGTTTTATAACGATACCATACCATTTGTTGTCCATGCTTTAGCTATTACCTTGTGCTGTGTAAAATAATAATTCAAGCTGTTCATGTATAAAGCGTTTAAAGTAACGATTCTAAAATCCGTTATCTGCCGATTTATGGTCTATTGCCATTGGCTGAATTATAGCTTGGTCAGTATACGTCATGCAAAGCGTCTTTTTTATATCTTTGTTTATCATACACTTCATGTCAGTTCGTAAACACTTATTTTTTATCAGTCTTCCTCATTCGTTCTCATAACTCCATGGAGAATGCGATCGATAGGTATGTTTACGTATATGGACATTGGTTTAATTCTGGTGATTTTGCCATTTGCAGGTGAGGTTACATTGTTGTTGTTTTTTTAAAAATTTGAATAGTTTTGCGTGCCTGTCAATTATACCATGGAGTTATCATTTGGTTGGGTTGCAAAGTGTGCGTTTGCTTCCAAATTGTAAATATCCAACCTTTATCTTAATACTTTTAGACGTATAAATAACATATCATTTCTCTGTAAACCATGATTGATATTGTAGCCTACGCTGTGATTATAACAATTAACAACATATAGATAAGCTTCCTTGACAAGCCCTGGCATCGTTATCTCAAGCTTAAGCGTAACCGATTTATAGAGGCACACATGAGTTTGAATACTATACGTAAATATAATAAAGTCGCTAGTTTTACGTACGTATGCATCGACACTATTTTAAATAAGTTTTGTTTAAAAGCCTTTGTATAGCTAACAGCGTATATTGTACGATCTTGATATCTTTTTATAAAGCGAAAGTACTTAAATTCGGGAATTGTATCCATGGAGAAAATTCTGCGCATAGAAGATATATTGAAATAAAATAGATTCCTGCTCATGTCTGTTTACGATAAAATTGTAGATGCCTTACATCTATTCCATAACATCAAGCGCGAAGAAGATAGATTGAGATAAAAATAGATTCCTGCCCTATGACTGTTTTATATAAAATGAATTATATTGTTAGAATATTAACATGATAAAGCTAGTTTCGATACCTTTAAGTATCATTTTTATTAAGCCAAATAATAAACAATAATTTCATATTTCCATAACATTGTTTATCATGCTGATCTTTAAAACGGGTTTCTTTAAACGTCTGAAAACCCTTTAAAGGCAAACAAAAATACTCATTTTAAACCAACACGAAAATAGTGCACCAGAAACGAAGCACATTACGCGTATCAAAATAGTATTGTTGTAAGTTATTTTTTTGCATCCTCCTTGAAAACAGTGGCCCAAATATATCGCAGTATTCAGCCAAAAAACATGCTTATACTTCACTGTACATAACACAACACACTTATGATTATCTTTAATAAAATTTCCTTACTGATGAGGAAATTACACAAACTGTATCGAAACTAAATAAAGCAAGCTTAGCTTGGTAATGGTATATTGGACTTCAGCTTGTTCGAAAAATTGGGGCCAATAGTTCAAACCATTTTTAACTTATCCTTCATTTATCATTGCCAACTTTGGAGAAATCCAGTGTAGCGGAAGTGCTTACAGAGTTATAAAGGAATAAATACGGTTAAACAGTTCTCACGAAATAGTATTTCAACAGATCAACTAACTTCCTATATATGTGTTAGGATATTTTTTCCCCTAGGATGATGTTTTTGATTTAATTTTATGAGTTTTAACATTTTCTAAAAATAGTAAAATATAGATGCTCATAATTTATGTACTCGTATTCAACCGCACTATATAGTTTTTTTTTGTCCCCCTCACCCCCTGAGCGGGGTTGGGATAATCCATTGGCAAGGCTACGCCACGTCGGGTATGGCACGTGCAACGAAGTTTGTCATTATATATAATAATATTTTCCTAACTACTAGTATTTCGCTCGTTTGTTCGATCTGAAAATAATTCTGATCTATACTTGACAGTGATTGCTTTTTAGATGTTCATAATAGTATAGCGTTTTTATAAATAATTAAATACATTTTCTTCTTATAAAATGGTAAAGTTCAAATTTAATTGGCAATATTGTGAATAAATATGGGCTATAACACACAATAAATAATGGTATTGAAAGATAATAATATGCATCTGCATCGCGTCAACATGTTCATTACTAATTTCTAATTCTTAATTATATAGACTTTGGTTTTTTTGTTTTTGCACCCACCACAACATTGGTTGTTTTCGGTATGTCATAAGGAATGTATCATGGATGTTTTTGTTGTAATACTGCTATGAGAAAATATCAAACTGTTAAAATAAAGGTGTGAAAAATGGCTTTAATTAAATATCTTTTTAAACGTTTACTCATAGAGAGACACGGATTATAAGATGTTATACAATTATTTTAATCAAAGATGATTTGAGTCTTTGGGCCGAATTCAGAACATCCACTCTCACTCACACTCCAACCAGATTACCGTTAAAATTTTGGATTGTAAATAACTGTTGCAAAATGCATGTTAACTTTGTTGTTGTTGTTGTTGTTTGAAATATTTAGCCGTTTTCCATTGTATCACATGATTTAAATATGTATTGGTATGTAATCTTGCTTTTGCAGTCTGCTTAAAGCGGTCTTTGACGTTTGAAAAAATATGAAAGTTGAAAACACTTAATTAAAAAAGACCACATTGATAAATTAATCGAAAATATCTACCTCTTATGGGGAAATTACACCTCGGACTGAAAAACAACTTAAGAAATGTAGGGGAAATATGATGAAGATGACGAAAATACTATTAATGATAAGAAATATAATAATAATAATAATAAATAATAATAATAATAATAATAATAATAATGTTGTTTTTATTGATGGTGGTAGTGGAGGTGGAGGGGGTGATGGTGGTGATGATGATGATGATGATGATGATGATGATGATCCAACTGAATATAGGCTGGAAAATACATATCAGTTCTCTGACCACGCTCTGATATGTACATGAATATTGCGTAAAACCGTGTACAGAAAGTCTAGCGGCCTAGCGGCGTATAGTTGCCTCATGTGCCTAGCGGCCTAAAATTGTTGCCTATCTCAAAGCATTTCATTTAAGTTATTTTCCAAAACAATGATTTATCAAATGCTATATTCATAAATCCACATCTTTTAGCAATTATCAAAAATTTCCCCTTTTGGAGGCTGCTGGATTGAGTTTCTGGGAATGTTAGGCCACTAGGCCGCTAACTACACGCCACTACGCCGCTGGAATGCTTGATCGACTTTTGGAGAGAAATAAATCGCTTCAGCGTGATGAATTTTGCATAGTAAAACATTATTCTAGCATTGTTTTAGAGGAAAACTCATATTAACATGCTTTGATGTGGAAAACAATTTAAGACCTCAGAATATTTTCTATCATATTTCCCAATTAAACGCATGAACAATAACTTGAGGAAAAGGGGACAAATTTAGGCCGCTAGTCAGCCAAGTTCATGCCGCTAGGCCGCTAACTTCATGCCGCTAGGCTGCTAACTTCGCGTACATTTAGCTGCATGTTCTTGCAGCCATCGATGAAACGCAATTTTTCTGGGCGTTAAAAATCATTACGAAGCAAAACAAAGTATGACTGGCGCATCCTTTTTTTATAAAAGGCAACGTTTTTAAGCACACGTACTTCAATGTATTATCCCGGTCTCTTAATTATTGGTATACATGTACTTAAGATAAGAAGCAGAGCAGCAACTACGGCAAGTCCGTAGTGGATATTCTATTACCAATCATAACATTCAAGAAAAACATAGCCTTTTCAATATTTATTTCATTTTCATTGTCTTTATCTTATGTTTGGGAAATAATGGGCAAGGCTCGGACGAAATGTCGGTAAAATATCAACGGTTCTGTCACGGTATATCTATGATCAGATCCGACCAATCTATTTAAATACCAAAAATTGTCCATACAAAGTTATTTGAGAGTTGCCATTCGCCGAGCAATGGAATATGCTGAGAAAGCGAACTACTCGAAGCGAAATACTACTCCCTCTGAATACTCATCTGCTAGGTATGATTGATACTTTAATCGTCAGAGCCTTACCAGTGAAAACAAAACACAAAGCAACACCAAAAGAATGGAATAGTAAAATAGCAAAAGAGACACAATAGGTTTGCAGCACATCTAGTATTGAAATCTATCAGCTGGACTTTAGCGTGAGGTAAAAAGCCGAATGGTTAGCCAGATGTGCAGAACGATTTTGTTTGTAACTTCGAGTCAATCTCCGGATTTACTGAAAATATATATAGGAAGCAAGCAGAACACATGTTTCGAGACAAGTGTCATTCATTACGTATATGCCTGTATGTAGACGAAGCTTGGGGTCTTGGGAGGGTGGGAAAAATAAACCAGAATTTAATAGAACTGCAAAAGGCTGACCTTTCTCTTACCATGTTCGGAACAAAAGAGGCCTGAATAATGTGCTTTGTAGAGGACGCGCACTGCGGCCAATCAGATCAGTATAATAAGTTACGTCATGCAATTGCTCGCGATATGGTTAAAGAGCACCATTAATTAAATGCATTACAAAGATACCAATAACGAAAGCCATCCTTAAAGGGATAACTTGAAATATATTCTGGAAAACGAGGATGTCCCTTATTTGTTCCTAAATCTGATAAATTTCAGCCTTTCTATTTGTCATGTACATTTATCCCTAACACTCATTCAATTCGTATTCACAATCAATCCTCGGGGCTGTTCAAATGGCCTGGCCGAGCACTCACAAATGTCCCACTCACGCAAAACACTTGAGTCTCACTTACACCTGTGAATACGGATATACATTTCACTTGAAAATATCTCGACCGTTATGAGATTACAGAGAATTAACTCATTGAGTGTGAGTGAGAGTGTTTGTTCTGAATTCGGCCCTTTGAGTACTCTATCAAGGCAATGTCAAGTCAAGCCAACCAGCGTCTCCTCTGCATAACAACTCTACTCAATTATGGCTAATACTTTTAGCGTCTAAAACTAGAATTCCACATCGAACCGTATAATAACATGACCCTCAAATCTGTATAGCCATGCGTCCAATAGTTTAATAATTACTTAATAAACTAAAATGTTAACGCTGTTATGGCTCTGAGACGAGAACTCGGTAGAGAACACATTAAGCCTGATACGTCCCGAAGTTGGCAATGGCAGAAAGGACTATTTGTCATTTACAAAGACAAAACAGTTGTTTTACATACAAAATAAAAATGTTTATTTCAGTGTTAAAAAACCCACTGGATATAAATTGCATACTGAAACAAAAAATATGCATTTTTTATCTATGCTCACAATTCATCAAATCAATAAGGGCTGGTAATCGACCTACATCGTATACGATTCAAATTCTAAACAAAACCCCGTCTTCTTTTATGTAAAAATATATATTTGAAAAATATTTCGTTTACAGAATGAAAGTAAAAGCAAGCAGAAATATAGTTATAACGCTGCTCCTCATTATTCACAATCTCGTGATAACTACATTGAGTTCAAACTCATTTAGGGCCAAAAGTTACAATTGCATGGAAACTTTAATCGACGATAAAAGTACTAAATTTGACTGGGTCAAGTGCATTTTGCTGTTTATCCCTGTATTTGTCAAGGGAAGTTATTTTGCTGATAAACCCACCAAGTATGTGGGATGTTCTATCATATAATTTTGGTTGAACCATGCACCTGTTTACAGTAAAATGTCGTATGCCATTTTTGGTACGCCGCAGTGAAAGAAAATAAATCACGCAGTGCAGTGAGCCCCCCCCCCCCCCCATTTTAAATGGCAAATGACATTGTTGTCTTTTTTCGTCGTCCGTTTCAGACTGGAATGATAGTGTTAGGTAAGCCAATTCTACCATTATGTGTTTTAGGTAACTTTTCATTTAAGAAGCATAAACATCACACAAATGAGTGACATCAGTGAAAATAATTAATACACATTTAAAATTTCATTGAAGAATTACGTTAAACCGGATACTATTCCTTTTTAATTTTTCATCCCAGCATTATGCGATTATGGTCGTCTTAACTGATAATAATGGGTGAACAAGTGAAATATTATATTGATACACGCACTATAACGGTACGTTCGTTTATATCAACAATCCGCCGAAAACCATAAATACATAAAGGTCTCGGCATGCATGGTCAGTAAACACTTAGTAAGGAACCACCAGGGCTTAAATCGCACACATGCCAAAACACTTATTAAGATATACGAAACCCCATACCTTTCGAAACATTGATCACATGTGCAAAAGCTCACGCTTTCCCCAACATTAATAAATAAATCTCAAACCTGACACTTGCCCATACATCTACTGATACATCAACAAACTTACACTTGTCCTAACATTAATTCAAACATGTAAAAAGTGTTAAAATTGTCGCGACATCGATTCATCCGTCAAAAAGTTTGAATGAAACGTGCAAAACATCACACATGCACAGCTTTCGATAGATACATGCATAACCTTACACTTGCCCCATAATTGATTGATACGTCAAAAACCTCTTACTTGTCCTAACATTGATTAATACGTCCAAAAACTTACACTTGCCCAAGAATTGATTGATACGTCCAAAACCTTACACTTGCCCCAGCACTGAATGATACGTCCAAAACCTCACACTTGCCCCAGCAGTGATTGATACGTCCAAAACCTTTCAATTGCCAAAATACTGATTGATACGTCCAAAACCATTCAATTGCCCAAACACTTGTTGATACGTCCAAAACCTCACACTTGCTCCAACACTCATTGATACGTCCAAAACCTTACACTTGCCCAAACACAGATTGATACGTCCAAAACCTTACACTTGCTCCAGCACTAATTGATACGTCCAAATTCTTACACTTGCCCCAACACTGATTGATACGTCAAAAACCTCACACTTGCTCCAACACTGATTGATACGTCTAAAACCTTACACCTGCTCCAACACTGATTGATACGTCCAAAACCTTTCAATATCCCCAGCACTAATTAATACGTCCAAAACCTCACACTTGCTCTAATGCTAATTGATACGTCCAAAACTTCACACTTGCTCCAACACTGATTAATACGTCCAAATTCTTACACTTGCTCCAACACTGAATGATACGTCCAAATCCTCACACTTGCTCCATCACTCATTGATACGTCCAAAACCTTACACTTGCCCCAACACTGATTGATACGTCTAAAACCTTACACTTGCTCCAACACTAATTGGTACGTCCAAATAATTACACTTGCCCCAAAACTGATTGATACGTCAAAAACCTCACACTTGCTCAAACACTGATTGATGCGTCCAAAACCTTAGACTTGCACCAACACTGATTGATACGTCGAAACCCTTTCAATTTCCCCAGCACTAATTGATACGTCCAAAACCTCACACTTACTTCAACACTAATTGATACGTCCAAAACTTCACACTTGCTCCAACACTGATTGATACGTCCAAATTCTTACACTTGCTCCAACACTAATTGATACGTCCTAAACCTCACACTTGCTCAAACACTGATTGATATGTCCAAAACCTCACAATTGCTCCAACACTGATTGATACGTCAAAACCTTCACACTTGCTCCAACACTGATTTTTACGTCCAAATTCTTACACTTGCTCTATTATTAATTGATACGTCCAAAACCTCACGCTTGCTCCAACACTAATTGATACGTCTAAAACCTCACACTTACTCCAACACTAAGTGATACGTCCAAAACCTCACACTTGCTCCGGCACAAATTGATACGTCCAAATAATTACACTTGCCCCAAAACTGATTGATACGTCAAAAACCTCACACTTGCTCAAACACTGATTGATGCGTCCAAAACCATAGACTTGCAACAACACTGATTGATACGTCGAAACCCTTTCAATTTCCCCAGCACTAATTGATACGTCCAAAACCTCACACTTATTTCAACACTAATTGATACGTCCAAAACTTCACACTTGCTCCAACACTGATTGATACGTTCAAATTCTTACACTTGCTCCAACACTAATTGATACGTCCTAAACCCCACACTTGCTCAAACACTGATTGATATGTCCAAAACCTCACACTTGCTCCAACACTGATTGATACGTCAAAACCTTCACACTTGCTCCAACACTGATTTTTACGTCCAAATTCTTACACTTGCTCCAACATTAATTGATACGTCCAAAACCTCACACTTGCTCCAACACTAATTGATACGTCTAAAACCTCACACTTACTCCAACACTAAGTGATACGTCCAAAACCTTACACTTGCTCCAACACTAATTGATACGTCAAAAACCTCACACATGCTCAAACACTGATTGATACGTCCAAAACCTCACACTTGCTCCAACACTAATTGTTAAGTCCAAAACCTTACACTTGCTCCAACACTGATTAATACGTCCAAAAGCTTACACTTGCTCCAACACTGATTGATACGTCCAAAACCTCACACTTGCTCCAACACTCATTGATACATCCAAAACCTCACATTTGCTCCAACACTCATTGATACGTCCAAAACCTTTCAATTGCCCCAACACTAATTGATACGTCCAAAACCTTACACTTGCTCCAACACTCATTGATACGTCCAAAAGCTTTCAATTGCCCCAACACTGATTGATACGTACTAATTCTCACACTTGCTCCAACACTGATTGATACGTCAAAAACCCTTCAATTGCCCCAACACTGATTGATACGTCCAAAACCTCACACTTGCTCCATTACTGATTGATACGTCCAAAACCTTACACTTGCTCCAACATTGATTGATACGTCCTAAACATCACACTTGCTCCAACACTCATTGATACGTCCAAACCCTCACACATACTCCAACACTGATTGATACGTCCAAAACCTCACACTTGCTCAAACACTGATTAATACATCGAAATTCTTACACTTGCTCCAACACTGATTGATACGTCCAAAACCTCACACTTGCTCCAACACTGATTGATACGTCCAAAACTTAACACTTGCTCCAACACTGATTGATACGTCCAAAACCTTACACTTGCTCCAACACTGATTGATACGTCCAAAACCTCACACTTGCTCCAACACTGATTGATACGTCCAAAACTTTACACTTGCTCCAACATTGATTGATACGTTCCAAACCTTACACTTGCTCCAACACTGATTGATACGTCTAAAACCTCACACTTGCTCCAACACTGATTGATACGTCCAAAACCTCACACTTGCTCCAGCACTCATTGATACGTCCAAAACCTCACACTTGCTCCAACACTGATTATTACGTCGAAAACCTTACACTTGCTCCAACACTGATATATACGTCCAAATTCTTACACTTGCTCCAACATTGATTGATACGTCCAAAACCCTTCAATTGCCCCAACACTGATTGATACGTCCAAAACCTCACACTTGCTCCAACACTGATTGATACGTCCAACACCTTACACTTGCTCCAACACTGATTGATACGTCCAAAACCTCACACTTGCCCCAACACTAACTGATACGTCCAAAACCTTACACTTGTTCCAACACTAATTGATACGTCCAAAACCTTACACTTGCCCCAACACTGATTGATAAGTCCAAATTCTTACACTTGCTCCAGCACTAATTGATACGTCCCAATTCTTACACTTGCTTCAACAATGATTGATACGTCCAAAACCTCACACTTGTCCAACACTGATTGATACGTCCAGAATCTCACACTTGCTCCAACACTGATTGATACGTCCAAAACCTCACACATGCTCCAACACTGATTGATACGTCCAAAAACCTCACACTTACTTCAACACTGATTGATACGTCCAAAATCTCACACTTGCTCCAACACTGATTGATACGTCCAAAACCTCACACTTGCTCCAATACTGATAGATACGTCCAAAACCTCACACTTGCTCGAACACTGATTGTTACGTCCAAAACCTTTCAATTGCCCCAACACTAATTGATACGTCCAAAATACGTCCAAAACCTCACACTTACTCAAACACTGATTAATACATCGAAATTCTTACACTTGCTCCAACACTGATTGGTACGTCCAAAACCTCACACTTGCTCCAACACTGATTGATACGTCCAAAACCTTACACTTGCTCCAATACTGATAGATACGTCCAAAACCTCACACTTGCTCGAACACTGATTGTAACGTCCAAAACCTTTCAATTGCCCCAACACTAATTGATACGTCCAAAACCTCACACTTGCCCCAACACTGATTGATACGTCCAAATTCTTACACTTGCTCCAGCACTAATTGATACGTCCCAATTCTTACACTTGCTCCAACAATGATTGATACGTCCAAAACCTCACACTTGCTCCAACGCTGTGTGATACGTCCAGAATCTCACACTTGCTCCAACACTGATTGATACGTCCAAAACCTCACACATGCTCCAACACTGATTGATACGTCCAAAACCTCACACTTGCTCCAACACTGATTGATACGTCCAAAATCTCACACTTGCTCCAACACTGATTGATACGTCCAAAACCTCACACATGCTCCAACACTGATTGATACGTCCAAAACCTCACACTTGCTCAAACACTGATTAATACATCGAAATTCTTACACTTGCTCCAACACTGATTGGTACGTCCAAAACCTCATACTTGCTCCAACACTGATTGATACGTCCTAAACCTTGCACTTGCTCCAACACTGATTGATACGTCCAAAACTTTTCACTTGCTCCAACATTGATTGATACGTCCAAAACCTTACACTTGCTCCAACACTGATTAATACGTCCAAAACTTTACACTTGCTCCAACACTGATTGATACGTCCAAAACCTCACACTTGCCCCAACACTGCTGGATACGTCCAAAACCTCTCGCTTGCTCCAACACTGATTAATACGTCCAAAACCTTACACTTGCTCCAACACTGAGTAATACGTCCAAAACCTCACACTTGCTCAAACTCTGGTTAATACGTCCAAAACCTCACACTTGCTCCAACACTGATTAATACGTCCAAATTCTTACACTTGCTCCAACATTGATTGATACGTCCAAAATCTTACACTTGCTCCAACATTGGTTAATACGTCCGGAACCTTTCACTTACCCCAACATTGATTAATACTTCCGAAACCTTACACTTGCCCCAACATTGGTTAATACATCTAAAACCTTTCATTTCCCGAAACACTGATTAATATGACCAAAGCCCTTTATACTTTTATTTGTAAATGCAAAAGGTCAAACATGCTTCTTTGATTAATTCAGGCAAAATGGCACATTTGCCCCAGCACTGCCTAAAAAGTAATAAATGTGCTTTGTGCCTGCCAGGAATGAAGAATGATATACCAGTTTTCCAAATTAACAAATTATTAAATTCTGTATACAAGTTACTTTTTAAAGTCTATTGCCATGCGTTAATAATTAATCATGTGTTATTTATAGTTTGAGGTAAAAATGTATGAGGAGTCATTTGCAGTGCCAAATGCAATTATTATTTGCACCTCATGCATATACAGACAGCTGTACTTGGGGACAATATGACGACTGTCCTGCTTGGAACAGCTGCACAGCAAGTTGTGGAGGAGGAACTAAGTCAAGAACGTGTAAATCTTGTGTTTGGAAAATGGAGAAGACTGTCACTGAACGATGCAACGAGTTCTGTTACCACGGAAACACATATTCTGGCGGAGGATGTCATTGTTCCAGCTGGAGAAAGGGAAATTGTTATGAAGGCAATCCTCTTTTAACTTTATTTTAAGAGTTATAGTTCGTTAAAGCTGTTTCAAGATATTATAGTTTCAACCAACTATACTCCTTACAAAACACTTGATTTGGTAATATATTTTGTGTAGTTAATTTAATCTTTAAGCATTTATTCAAGCTGCTGCATGATGGGAATTTGACTCTCTGGACATTAAAGACTCAAAATAATATGTTTTTCAATCCTTGATTAGACAGCCATGGAGTTTATATCATAACGTTAACAAAAAAAAACAAACAAATAAGATGATACGTTCACGTCAAGATTTATCATCTATTTAAATCGTCTCGAACCGAATGCATGGTGTGAAATTATTATCATTATTCTATGTCGATTTTCTAAGCTATATGTAACCTGTAAATCTCTTGTTTATTCCAAACGCAACATATTTCAACAAGTGTGAACCGAAAGCTACTTATAGAGTTCACAATGTTGGTTGCGATCTTACATTTTATCAAATATTGTTTCAATGAAATATGGAGCTTCATCAGTGAAATACTAACAGTAAAAGTATCATTTTGTTATTTTCAATGGCAAACTAAGAAGAACATATCAACTAAAAACAACTTTAAAAATATCCATTGTAGCCACTTCTCCTTGATAAAAAAAAAACGTCACTTTTGAACCAAAACAATATAAAATTTAAAAAAAGCTTGCATAAGCTTTAAAAAAGAATTTGGAAATAAACAACTTACTGTTGAAAGAAAATGGTAATCCTCTTTTTGAAATGCTGTTTTGCACTTTGATGCTGACTGTGCGAACATTTTTTCATTAGTAAAATTTCAGACGAAAAAGCAACTGTCGAATATCTTTTATGTATGATTTAGACTTGAAGAGTCGATTTAAAGTTTCAAAAGAGCAAACCATATCATAAGTATCTTTTCACTGTTTGAAATAGTTATATGTTATTTTCATGGATATAAAAAACCTCTATTTTCACAATTGAGCATATTTCTATTCAACTTATTAATGATATCAAAACAGTACCAATTGTGTCCGTAGCTCAAAATCTCGCGTCACACCAATAGTGTTCTTTGAGGATACATTTAACTACCTTTCAAACATTATTGTAACAGCCGAGTCATTTCATACAGCGTTACTAATGAGCCTGAGTTAGTATCAACTAACCGTTTTGAAATTGATGTTCACCAGGATTTCAAATGCAACATTTAAAGTGTATTTGTCAAAATGTCAACAATAAAAATATTCCTGAATTTTAACAATCAAACTTAGTATTGAATTAATATTGTAAAGTATTTATGATATTGATAAATAATTAAATACTTATGTTACTAATATACAGGCTGCAAGACCAACTTTATTGCAAACTGTCCAACCTCTCAGCACCAATGCAGAGGAGCCCCAGATGGTATCCGCTGTCTTCGATGTAACGACCCATATTATAGTAGTGGTTATAACAGAGGATGTTCTGGTATAAATACGAGATCTTTACTTCTTTCAACATCGAATTTATCTATGTTCTGGTTTGTGATACAATCGAATGTTACATATGGCTGAGATATTTTGCCTGAAATAAGTAAAGGTGAGCCGGTGTAAGATCGTTTCGCTGTGCTGCCCTGTGCTGCCAATGGTCCATTAGAGTCCAACTGATAAAACTGTTTATACATTTGCTACATAACGTTCATGTTCACTCAATTAATGATGATAGCATAGATTTGTGTTAATATTACTTGCATTCTTGCGCGCGCGCGCCTGTAAGTGTGTCCAATGACTTATATCGGTGTGATAATAACAAACTGTAAGCCATAAGTAGCTATTGTAGAGTTGATTAATCCGGTCATTTTATTATGTTCATAAATGAATAAGCATTTTGATTATTTAAAACGAACTGCTGGGCTTGATTACCGACATAATTGGAAAAGCATAAACATGAAAAAGTAAGAAATATCCACACAATTGCAGTGTTTGGACTGTTTTTTTCTGTGACTCAAGTACGAAGACGAAGCCGTTGTTAACTGATTTTAGATTTAAGAAAATCGATTGTGAATATCCACTGATTTATGAAGATAGATACCTGATTGAGTAAATAAACTTGCGAATGACTGCTTAAAATACTTAACATTCTTTAAGAGTATTGAGCATTGTTTTTTAAAGAAACTTTAACAGAGAGCAGAAGTCTTCGGGGGTGGACACTGTATTAAACGAATATGTTTTTAATGTTTTTAAGTGATATTACAATCTGCACTGATTGCTTGATAGACTTTCTTTTCCAAACGATTTGAAAGACTCACCTGAACAAATATCACTCGTATAAAGTCCTAAAGTGTAGAATTTCCGTCGCAAACAACACTGATTCAAGATTTCCTCATTGTAAAAAACACAGCAACAATGGTAGTTCAATTATGCCAATACGAAAAAGCTTTTATTATAGTTAATCCCCTTTACCTACATGTTTGTACCAGATTTTCAAATATAAGAAAATTGACAGAAAGTCAGCAAAATTTGATATTGTGTCAATAACTTAATATTTATGCAAAAAAAGCAACAGAAACAAGCTCAGTAGCGAAATGTTTAAACGTAAACTCGGTTTAATGGCACTGGGTAAACGCCAAAGACATAATACATAAAATCACAAACAAGAAACATAGAAGAACAGCACAAAACTCCACAAGCAGCACAGTGCAAACATACTCTATATAAAAAACTAGGTATGTTTATCCATACCATACCATCCGTTTTAAAACAAACCTTTTCGTTTATTTTTATTATTTGTTTTATTGATAAGTTTCCTCAAGTTAATGCATACTTTGATAAGATTTATCTTTTGCGTTTTATCTTTATTAAGAATTGTTGGGATAAGAGTGAGGTTTGTGCACATAAACTGGTTTAAACCCCCAGTAAATTTACATTTTACTGACCGTTCCAGGGCGGTACCTAACAACTCTTGATAAACATACCAATTATATATATGCTACTGAGCATGTTTTTGTAGCTTTTTGCATATATATTAATTATTTTTCTTATAAATCATTTGCAATATCGAATTTTACATATAAACATGTACGGAATTCACCCATCCAATATGTCGAATATGATTAATGTTGTTAAGCAAATATGTCGTTATGCTAACGTTTGCCCTTTTCTTCAAGAACGACCAATTTTAATTTCAGCATGTCCAGCCATCACCAATTGTAAGCGCAGAAGCTGCACAACAACCTCCAACGTAATCTGCAAGGAGTGTAACGATAACAATGTCTTCTTCAAGCGTTACAACAGAGACAAGGAGTGTCAGAGTAAGGATCTATAAATATTTACAAAACAACAACAATATTTTCGAAATACTTGGGACAAAAAAATGAACAATTGAAGCCTTGAAGCTTAAGTCTTATACTCAGACTGAAGACGTTAGTGAATACGATACCGGAAATATATGTTGCAAATACTGTGTTTGACAATTATTCCAATATTTTTGTAAAAATAACTATATTGAAGATCATCCGTGACATTTGAAAAATCACTTTTCCTCATTGAGTTTCAAAGTCACACTGAGTTAGTGAATATGGACCTAGCCCCCCAAAAATACAAATAAACTTTTACATTTATTATTTGTCAATGGAAAAAAGTTATCAATAGTTTTATCTAAAATAAAGTCTATCAATAACTTAATTTCATTTGGACCGTAATTCATCACAATGACAATTTTTAATTTCAAGTAGTATGTGATGTTTAAGAAAACGTTAAATTTCATTTATATGCATATGAGGTCACCACAAATGTTGTTGTATATAATGTTTTTCTGTTATAACTTAAAATCCAAATGCTTGTAAGAAAAGTATTTAAATACTATTATTTTTTGTTTCATTAGAGATGTGTTCCTGGAACAACCACTACTGTTGGCCTGGCAGCTGCAGCACAAATGGTCTAACGAAGGACTGCACGTGCGCGACGGGGTTTAGCAAGATTCAAATTCTGCAGAAACCTCGTGTCATCCAACTAAGAAACCATCTATCTTAACTTGTGACACTGTTACAATCGGTCCAAACGGTGAAAAGAAGAGGGCAATGTCATCAAGAATTTCAAGTGCATGTCAATATTTGCAAGATATGTACGGCAATTATCAGCCGTTCACAATTCAGTTTGATTTGAGCACGGAATACACAATTGACATTTCCAGATACTCGCCTCCGTCATTTATTGTCGAACAGGCCTTCGGAATAACGGACACAACGATATATATCAAAAGGCAATCCGTATCAGGTACGTACAGCAAAACAAATATTCAGAATTTCATTTCCGAATATTTATGTTATTATTTCCATGCTATGAATCACATATTTGTATGATTGAATTATGCGAAAATGTATGTCTAATTGCTAGTAAAAGTTTACATCTGATTTACATAAGGTAATATTTGAACAAAAGAATACAAGTTCCGATTTCAGTGTGTGGGTCAATACAAAGTCTTTTGATTTACAATGTTGTTTGTGCATGTACAATGTATAGGTTTGCTAAGACTAAAACTATGTTAAAAACTTGTGTTATGTTTTTCATTCGCTGTTATATTTTTTGATAAGTCAATACTCAAAATGTGTCTGTATTTGGGACAGCTTTGCTCACTACGTTAGCAACAAACCGACGGCTTATCGATATAAACTTGAGCCAGTCTGTTAAGAGCAGGCATTACGATTCACATAATCTTACTGTTTCCTCAACTGCATACTCACTCGCAAATGGCCAGGCGTAAGTAAATTGTTGATATGTTGATTATTTTATTCATGGCATTAATTCAAATCGAGAACAGTTCTTTTGCAAATGTTAAAGTACGGGAATAATTCCAACTTGTATTTAATTATTTTGAAACAGGCTGTGTTTAGAATTCGAAACTAAAGGCGGTGGTTACTTAAAAGCCAAGGATACAAGAACCCACCTTGTTCTCAGTTCCAAACCTTATCGTAAAACTGTGGAACGACGAACAATCTGCTATCGGTATGACAGCCAGCCACCTGAACACTGTTCACATCTATCGACATGTACCACTAAGCCACTCCAACTGGACGAACGGATAACACGATCAAATCTCCACCATATTAAGTTTAACGGTTGGGTAGATCCTGTCCCTTCAGGGGGAGCGTCGCGCTCCGCTTCATCTATTGAGAGCTATGAAGTTCGCGTAAATGAGGTTTTGCCCTCTGGCGGGAAATTACATGTAGATTACACAACCAATGTTCTAAATATAAAGGTTAGTAATACAGTCAAAAACATGAGTCTAAATCTTACTTCAGACACACCAAGGCTCTATTGTTTTACACTGGAGGTTAAGGATGTAGCAGACAATGTCCGTCAGTGTCGGCGATTTGTTCTCTACGATAACTCTTCATCAATTCAAATTTGGAATGATAAGCCATTTAGATTACATCTGCCTCACATGACACAGATTACACATGGCAAACTCATCACAACGATGTCTGTGTAAGCTGGAAAGATTACTTTTACAACGATTTCTACATTCATAATGAACTTCTGAATCCTATTGAGCCCGACCCGCACGGTCTCATCACCGGTTCATGCGAGCAAACAACTGGAAAAATACCTGTTTCCGGAACATCAAATGTATACGGTATCGTAGCATACGAAGTTTCGTGGAGCCATAATAATGGTTCATTTTCAGGAGAAAATCTAGTTCCCTCGTTCACGAACCAATCGTTTTGCAAAGATTTGATGGTTAATGACGGTGATATATACACACTGAATGTAAAGGCTATTGATATAGCTGGAAATACTCTTAGCGATAAGCGAACTGTATTTATCGATCGCTCAGCGCCACACCTCAATGAAATTAGGCTTGAGAAAGATGAAAACGAAATGCTTTATGTACATTCCATCACGGACTTATCGAAGATGAAATTGACTTTCAATGCTCTTGACAAACACAGTGGAATTTGCTGTGCAACTTGGACATTTGGCGATTCAAAAGCTGACACAGAGTTTTTATCAGCACAAATCTTTGGTCAAAAGGTTTCTACGGTAGATATATTTATTAGTTTTACTAACGTAGTAATCAAAAACTTTAATAATAACATCTCAATTATCTGAAATTATCTCGTATGCAATAAGACATGTAAGACGTAGAATGTCCAAGCTAAAGTATTTATTACATTTTATTTAATTGCCTTTAAGGCTTAAACAATTTGTACTGCCTTCCTTCTTCCGGCATACAAAAGTTTTCTTACAAAAAAACAAATTTCGCCTGATATTTATTGCAGGAAATGTGTGACATCAAGTACGATAGCACATGTTATTGTCCGAAGATTGGGCACTGTGAAGTCTCCAAGTACAACATCGACCTATCCGAAAGCATAAATGATAACATGATCATTGGTGTACAAAATGAAGAATACTTTTTCAATATATCGGTCAAGAACAAAGCAGGCTTGATAAGTGAAAAACGGATTACAGTAGTTGTAGACGAAACTCCGCCACAAGTGGGCAATGTATCCATAGAACAATCGCAATTCAATGGTAAATCTGCTCATTTTTAATATGAATACGATTTCCTGCATGATTTTTGTGTAATATAGGTTTTGCCATTGAAATAACAGCAATGAAATTTAACTGCAGACTTTGGAGTGAAAATACAAACTTTAAGAACTACTTTTTGAAATCAATAGTAGTAACTTCCCTTTGATAAAAAAGAAAACCTCAATTATGAATCAGTTAATTATGTCAATCCCCTTATTGGAACGTTTTTGAAGCTGAATGTTCGACTATTTACTTCCGTACAGTAGAAAATTAATGTTCGATCATAAATGAAACTTTCAAATACGCATTCATCAAATGGCGAATGGTGTAATTCGGTCCATGTAGGAATAAAATGGATAAATAAATGTTTATGGGTAAATTTTTTAAAAAACTAAACAAGACAGTAAAATTAAATTTAAAATCAAATCTTTGAAAACTATTTATCCACGAGCCGGCGTTTGAACGACAGTCTACGTCATTTATCCGCGATCAAAACTGCGCATAAGGGGCGTCCAAAGGGTTGCCGGGTAGCAAAGGGGTATTCCAAAAAAGTGGTATCTATCCTCTATTCAATATATTTTTTCGATGAATTATAAACATTAATATGAGAAATAAAAAATCTGTTTCAGTGTTTCAAACATTTAAATAACAATTTGAAAGTGTTCACTATTTAGAGAGACCGAATTCACGTTCGAATAAAACGTCATCGCGCACATGGCTGAGACGCAAGACAACGTCGCATTTGCATACGATTCCATGCACTTTCCTTAACCAAATACAATCATCACAAAACATTCTACCCCGTTAACACAAAAAGTAAATATGTCACTCGTGGCCACACCACAATGTAAATTAAAACATTCTACCCCGTTAACACAAAAAGTAAATATGTCACTCGTGGCCACGCCACAATGTAAATTAAGTTTTTCATGGTCACTCGGTGAGATGTGTTGCAATCTTACACTGAAACAAACAACTATCAAACAATCCTCCTCTATGTAATGTTGAAGATTGGCGTTTAATCCAGGCATATTTATTACTTAACTGAATTTAATTCGCTACTTTCTCATACATAACGTCTATTGATATTTTATTTCATTTATCTGAAAAAAAACCTATCACTATTGCAGATACAAATGGTACACAACGATACTCAGTTGTCAACTGGCATGGATTTTCTGATCCGGAAAGTGGAATAAGATCATACCGTATAGGTATTGATACCCGATGTTTGATAAAAGAAGAACTGCACAATTTCTCGAACACAACAGAATCGACGTTGTATGCTGAGATTTCATTCAACGAGTCTTCAACAAAGATAGTCGACAATTTCACCTGCACATCTTATATCACTTTTATTGCAATCAACAACGCTATGCAGCCCTCGTCGGCCGTATGTATCGAAGGCATAAATAAGCATGTCGGAGACAGTTGTGAAGGTAAGCTTTGCATGTCTAAACTGGAAATTGCGATTAAGAAAACGATCTTTAACGGATGCGAAGATATTTGTTATTATTTCGAAAGAGTCAACGAAAGATTCAATGTATGAAACTTAATTTAAGGCATGTACACATTTTATCAATACGTTTTCAAGGCTGTACGTTTATCAGATGAAATTCTTGAACCCTTAAAGCATATATTAGCAATTATAAAAAAATCTTCTTTTTTTCAATGCTCTTATCGGGTTTGGAATCTCTATAAATGTTCTCTATTTATAGCTAACCTTACACAAAGATACACAATACTTGTATATGAAGTGTTCATTTTTTAAAGAAAGCTTTGTGTTTTAGTTGATGAAGTATCCATGCATAAAGATGATAATCCGGTGTTGGCAGTTGTGCTTTCTACATCCGGAGCTATAGTTGTTTTTCTTGGTGTGGCTGTTGTTGTCTATCTTGTGATCAAAAGGTATAGTTTATGTTTCTGTTCGCTTGCAAACTTTCTCAAAACTAGAAATTCACTAGATAAGTTTCAATATTTATATGAAAAACTACAAAAACAAGCACATTAGAAGATAGTTTAAGCATTAAAACCGCTGAATGGCACAGGGTCAATGCCAAATGATTAATCTTAGTAAATTTTTAAAACAAATCTTCTCACACGCTGAAGCATTCCTAGCCAGTCAGAAACGGTTTTAAAGAAAACACGAATCTGCAATTTTTAAACTAAAGCAAAGAACTGATAGCTAAGTTATGTTACGACACCATATTTAACTTGTTGTTTTGTGTGAGGAATTTATTCTCAAAAAAAACACAGAAGGCAAGTACTCTTCAAAGAATTACCATTATGTCCACGGTTTAAATAAGATCCAAGCAATTCATTGAGTTTATCTGCCCAACTAATCTTTAAAATCAAATCAAAAATCGTTTACAATTTGCATCTATTTTTACATCAATTTTTATTAATTGCAGACCATATCAAAATGATTTATATTTACTCAATATTTAAAGAAATGAACAAGTTTGTCAGATTATGGGCAAAACAGAAAAATAAAATTACAGTCTTATACAATTGAATATACTCGTAATACCATTTTAACACAGAATCGAAATGTGTTTTTCCGGTTAGCACAGGGGTCAGCGCACACGCCCCTCATCATAGCGTCCCAAGTTAAATTTCCGGCCTGAGCCTGTCAGTTTGCTTTACGGTCACCAAACTGGGACAGTGAGTTTTGTTGGAGTTCCCCGGGTTTCCCCTCAATACAAGACCACACATTTGAAAAACATTGTGCCAAGGGGTCTGATTTATGTAATGTTGCAATCACTTATTAAACAATCTTTTAACAGGCGCCGTTCCAATGCTGTGGAAAGAAAGGAATGTCCAGTATCGTATCATAAAGGTACACATTCGTCTTTTTGATCACATATAAAGCGTAAACCTTAACACATATAGACTACGTTTCCCTTATTGTTATACATGTTATCCCACTGTCGAGAATGAAAATGGTTCGTCTCTCAGGGCGACTGGAATTATCCAAATACACTTTTATGAAGAAATAAAACAATAAAGTTTCCAAATTTATCAAACGATGTTTACTTCTACATCGACAAAATATGAGTGCAAATACATCAAATTACACAAGACAAATTCACACAATGCCAACATGTATATTATAGTAATAAATCATACCTGGAATTATCCAAATACATTTTTATGAAGAAAAAAGACAATAAAGTTTCCAAATTTATCAAACGATGTTTACGTCTCCTTCGACAAAATATGCGTGCGCTTCGCACGAGGAAAATACCGCCACCAACTGTGAACGAGGCAAACTAATTTAATAAATATAGAAAGTGAAAGCGAAAATGAAAGTAAAATTAGTATATGACTTAGTGGATGATAGGAATGACTGAACGGAATGAAATAATAGGAAAATAGATTATCACAAGAAAGATGGACTTGGAAGGTATGTGTACTGGATAAACATACATGTAGACATATGACACTAACACAAACATATAGAGCAGGGCAAATTGACCCCGCGACACCACAATTAAAATCTTTACAGTTCATGGCTTTGGCTGTCACCAAACGAGAACTATAGATTTAGATGTAAACAGTAGTTTGTGATAATATAGTTTTGTTTGGTATACTACCAGAAGCAATGTCTTTCATAGTCATTACTTTTAGAGAAGGGTTTTAGAAAATACGGCTCAAGCCAATCCCTCCCTTATTAAAATTTAGTTTATACTAAAGTCATTCAGCTCGACTGTAACAAAATTTGGTAGAATGCTTGTGTCGATTTTCAGAGGCTTTTATAAAATGATCAATCCCGTAATCTATAGTGTGAGAAATGGCCACATGAACCACTACTCCAGTCTCAACCTGATGGGGATCGAACCCACAACCTCTATGAGAGAAAACCACATGTGCCACTATACCAGTCCCCCTCGAATGAGAATCAAACCCACAATCTCTTGTGAGAGGTGGCCACTGATGCAACAATCGATTGATGTAAACTTTCACAGAGACATTTCAAATAGTATTGGTATCTCACGTTTAATGTTTTTAAAACATGCAGTTTGTTCTGCCTTTTTCTTGTGAAGACAGCTAATGACCCAATTATGCCCATCGCACATTATACGTTTTGTACTTTAAGATAATCCTACCTACGAGTGGACTGAGCAGGAAAATGATATTGCTTCCTCGCCGTACAGTAATTTAAGCAGACGCTGTGAGGAGAACCCCTACGACTCGCTCTCGAATGAAATTGAAGGAAGAAGAATTTTCTCCGTGGAGAATGCAACATACATGAACCTTAAACTGAAAACCTCGTGAATTCTTGAATTCTCAGCTTTGAATTTTTAAATACATTTTGTTTTCAAATTTATGTTGAACCTTTTTGAATTTTGGATACAAGTTACTCAACTTGATTTGTTGATACCTGTGATATAAATGAAATGATTTATATGGCGTTAGAAGTAAATTCAAATTTGCTTCTAAAACGTCTCGAATATGAGTGGAATATACCAATAATTCGTTGTTATAACTGTACAATTAAATGTTGTTTATCATATAAGCAGCATTTTCTTTTAACAAACAGATTGACTATTAAACATTTTATCATTTAAAAGGCTGATCCACTCCTAGACAGTTTACTCTTGTAAATTCTCAATGTGTTTTATTATATGTTTTCACTTCAAAAGAAAAACAAATATATCAGGTGCTTCACTAAATATCTTGTATCCAATACCTTAACGGAAAAAGAGTTTTGTTTTCAGCAGAATGGCTTACACTAACTGTACAAGATATGATATTCAAATAACAGCAAATATTTTAGGAAGCAATGCTGAATATGAATATCAAATATCAAAATTAAATAACAATGGTCAATGTTTATTATTGTTTGTTTCATATGTATGTATCATAAACACCTATCGAACACGTGCAACTGTGTAGTTTTATCCGGCAAGTTATTAATGAGGTGTTACGATTAAGTATTTACAATTACACATTACACAGTTTGGATGTTTAGGTAGTGACCGATTTCTCATAGGAGAAACCGTGTATCCATATTCTAAGGTTTCTGATGATGCCAGCACTAGACGTAGTACTTTGAATTTCATGATAAGTTAAGTACCTTCTCATTGCAAATCATTTTCGCAAACTACGCACTACTATGCTGTAATTATCATGCACATATAACGGTAATTGCAGCAACGCTGTCTTAAATGCATAGTATTATTATCATAAATACATGCTGTTAAAACCGTACAGCCAGAAAAACTATTTTCCCTTAATACCATTTTATGACCTCATATCCTATATATAGAAAACAACAAAATCAATACTTTTCAATGGTATTATTTTGGAAAGCTCAGTGAAGCGATTTGGGAAACCAATAAACACATACAGCATAAACTTGCAACATGAGCAAAGATGTCTGGTAACAACATGCCTGACAAAAATGGAGCTTACAGACGTGGCCGAGGAAAAACTGACATAAAACCCTCCTTCTCGGGAAAACTCAGAAACCTCTGCCCGTTTGTCATCCAGATTTACAGGATTTGTCTCGTACCACTAGATGTCGGGCCTCATCACCCATAAGCTCCTTAACAATTAGGTATAAAATGCATATCATTTATATGATTCATGTCACGTACTATATCAAAATATACAATTGTCAATTACAACGCTATGTATACAAGTGAGAACAAAAAGATCATTTATATGATGAAATTGCATAATAACAGAAAACTTTCACCGTAAACATTTCGAGGGGTGAAAGCGAAAAGGTTCTATCTGCTTCTTTATTTAATGTCACTTAGAACCTTTTCGCTTTCACCCCTCGATTTGCTTGTAAAATGTTACAATCAATTGTATCGATGTGAGCGTATCGGCTTCCCAGCGCTGAATGCCTTTACATTCATATACGCACGAAATACTCGTTCCTATGAACCACTCGTGCATATAAAACGCCACCTGGCGGTTATTCCATTACTGTCACACAAGGGAAAATAATTTTCTTCTAATTCGATTCACTCAAACGCAGAAAATAATATGACATTATCATTGTATACAGTCTCTTTTTCATTGTATTTTGTGTAAGTATTTGCATCCATATAATTAGAAACGGTTTTTGTGAATATATGTAAGTTATTTTTAACGATATGCTTTTATATCGAGTTCATCTATTCATTGTCATGTATTGTTATGTTTTGTTTAGTATGTTTGTTAACCATGTCAAAATAGTTAATTCAGATAATTTTGTAAACCATATACCCGACTATAAATAAAGATGTTTGTTTCGTGTATCTTGTAAGTGCGCAGGCGAGCGTTGACCAAAATTACACAAGAGGCCGATAACTGTCCTGTTTTTTAGAACATGCAATAAAGATAAATAGAAATTGGATGAATGGAAAATCAAAACAAAAACTAGGAAGGACTATGTAATCAAAAAAGAAAAGAAGACACCTATCCAATACACCACGAGCCCAATTTCCTCATATATTTAAAAAGGGAAGGTAACGACCTATAACCAACTTACTGTTGCACCGCTGCTACCATTAATTTAAAAAGAGAGTTTATCAAAGCTGTGGATTCAGCAGTTTTTGGTTTATATCATTTATATATCTGAGTTTCAGAAACACACGTCCGTTTAGTCCCGAGTTTTATCACCAGACACACAATTTTCCATTTTGACGGAGCAGTAAATAATCTTCCTATATTTTCACTACAAAAACTTAATAATACTAAAACGTTTTAGGGTCAGGGTGCGTGAGGTTCCTCCCCTCTCCCCAAAACACCGTATCTTGTGTGAACAATTGTGACTAAAATGATGGACGGTGTGTGTGCGTGTGTGTATGTGCGTGCGTGCGTGTGTGCGTGCGTGCGTGCGTGCGTGTGTGTGTGTGTGGATAAGGACTGGCAGCCAGCTGCTTTGTTGGTTTTGGCCATCGTGATGGTGTCCTGGTAATCATGGGTTCGAGCCCCATACCGGGCACTTATTCTCCCAATTTAACATTAACGGAGAGTGTGTCCCCTATTGTCATGCAACACCGTGTTTGTGTGACAGAATGCAACAAGAAAGGGAGGGCGCGTGAGGAGGGTCCCCTCCCGTCAAGGACTGCCTGTCTTGTGTGAGAGATTGTTACTAAACTGATGGAAGATGTAATATTAGTATGGATAAGGACTGGCTGCCGGATGCTTGGTTGGTTGGAACACACAATCATATATAATAATTTAGGTCTGTGACACATCGATTTTTTAAGTAGACATACTTTTATATCAAACTGAAGTCAGCATTCATTTGTTTTATCTTATCATTTTGTGTCTTAAGTAAATCTCGCAATTGATTAAGCCGATACTTACGTTTGCTACTGATTCCAAAGCCTTCTTATATGGGATTGGTAAGTCAGATCTATTAAGCCTCAGTGTATGATTATCTTAATATGATATTCTTACTTAATACCGTTGCCATATTGTCTGGGTCAGAGGTAAACATAAAATCATTATATTTAAGTGTCTGTCCGATGTACTGAGATATCGAAAAAATATACACAAAAGTGTTCCTTGCCAACAAACAATTACAGCCGTGCCAAAAATACTAGGTTAGGCTGGAAAACCGGGAACAAACATTTTATTTGTTGTTGTTTCTTATGTTACAACTAATGAAATACAAAATGAATAATTTATTTTTTCTCACTTGAGGGAGATCATTGCGTAGTAGATTAATTACCTCCGATATACATTTGTTTCAGAAATATACAAGCGAATGATTTTTAAACACGAACCGACTAAGTTGTCATCGCCATACAATGTAAGGCCCCTATTGACTTTATATTCTCTACACGACAGAGACTGATTTGAAACATTGTTTCTTTGATAGTTTACCTTTTCTGTCATAACAAAGTGGTTTTACTGTTCATTGATGATATTCGATTTAAAAAGTGAACCTTTAGTGTACCCTTATTCAGGTTTAAGTGTTCATCATTATTAAAGCGCAATAAAAGTTTTAAAGGTTTTCACTAAATTATGACGCTTTCTTACAGGAAAAACATTCTTGGTGTACCCTCACGTTGCCAAGATTCAAAATAAGAAGTCATCGGGTGTTTTAAAATAAGAATCAGGACGCGCAAAAAGTTCCTTCCTTTTATGTTTCTACAACTATTGCATAGAGCTTGATTTATATTATGTTTAAGACTATCATAACATTATAATACCTTGTTGCAGTATGCTACTCTTCATAATAATTTTAATTATAATATGTGGTACACTGTACTGATACCACTTAATGCGATCAATGCGTACATATATTTTTTCCTTATATTTAACGTGCCATCTTTGTCATTTTGTCGAATGCTGTAGTAACAGATGGAAACAAGAAAGTGCAATAGTTTTAACTTTAAGATTATTTACTCACTTTTGGTTAATTTGAAAACCAATAGGGAGCCATCCACAACATCAGACTGCCCAATTAAAGTAAATCGGCAGGGTATTGCGAAAGTTGCAATTCAAATCGGGATAATTAGCGACATGTACGAGACCGCGAATGGAACTGTAATTGTCCTTCTTGAAAAGGGCGACCACGTTTACGTTCATTTAATAGTGTGAATTTGGGCTCAGGCAAATACTGCTAACCTCGGACAAATGGCTGTGGCAATATGAAATCACCTAATAAATAACATTATATTATTGCTCCAGTTGCATTACATCCTAAATGAATATACTTCACATATCGAACGTATATACCGGTATTTAGCTCGCGATAATCATGTCTGTTTCAATTGTTTCTTTATAACCTACTTACATCATATTTCAATCAGGATAGACACCCATGACTTCCCATGATATATACAGGTATTTGAGTTTAAGGTATCTGATTCTCTATTATGTGAGCTTTGAAGGCCTTATTAAAAGATTTTCACAAATCTTTAGGCTTTAACAAGTACGATTTGAGAAGATTACACCACTTACTTTACTAGGGAAAATCAAAATATTAATGATAATACTGCTTTAGTTGAACGCAACGTTTCTAGTTTTCGTTAAGGGTCGATTCGTTTGTTATCAATTGGTCTGTTAGAATTGTATTAATAACAAGTGGCATATCTTCAAATGTAACAGGATTTATTTGTTATTGCGAATTTCACATTAAAACATTTCCACAAGTAAATAAGAGGTTCCAATGAAATAACTTAACGTCCAAGAAAAAAAAATTCTATTCCAGATTTATGTTTCAAAAATATAAATTATAAAGGAAATTGACATGCGTTTAAGTGACCAATTGAAAAAGAAGCTGTGCTTAAAAGCACAACTCAACTCAAAACTTGTTTTATTTACTAATTCAGGTTACAATGTATGCAACAACATGAATAGGGTATATATAAAACGCATGTTAAATTATTGGTAATCGGGTACAGGAATTCGAAATAACTTATTAATAGTACGCAACATTATAACTATCTATACATGAACGTGTATAAAAGCTTAACAGGGGCACTGTTGTTTTATCTCGTCTACAAAATGGAGCAGTATCACACCGAGTCAACTCTGTTATTCAGAAAGCAGTATAAAACACCAGGGGCTCTGTTTGGCTATTTCATTCATTAAAACATACAAGTACAATGTTATACAGAGTGATAGTAGTATTCAGATACTATGCATGTCACACAAGTAAAGGTAATTGTATATTAGGTAATATCAATTATGTTACAAAAACAGTCAATTCATACATATTATAACGGCAATGAAAGTCTAAATGGAGACAAATATGTTTCAAGGGTTAGTATCAATTAATATTTAGTGTAATAGATATATACTTGTATTGGCAAGACATTGCCGGGGGAGGTTGGGGTGTTCATGTTCATTATGGATAGGATACATACATTACTAGACATTTGGGTTAATAATGAGTTATACAAAGTGAATAGGGTTGCATAAACGGCGGATGAGTAAACAAACCGTACCACCAGTGGAGCTGGTATTTGTTCTTCGTTGTCTGCGTGTGTTTAGTGCGAATACATGAATGGGAATATTTTGATGAATGAACAAATGTTTTGGTTGTAAATTTTGCCATCGGCGACTGAAGAAGCTAAGTATTAATTTGTAGGGTAAATTATTTTTCTGTTTCTTTCAATTAAGTGTTGAGTATTTTGTATTATTTTAATTTGAAATGTTAGTATATGATGCGAGGTAATTTTAAATTGGTTGCATGATTTAAGTATTATTCGAATTAACCTACATAAATTTTCGAGAGTGTCTTTATCTGTACTTGTCATTAATAGCTTATATTTCACAATATTAAGGCTGTTAAAAAATAATGGTGAGATGTATATCATTCTTTGGTTTATGAATTTCTTACAGACTAGTAGCGAGTGAAATTTATCGCCAATGTCTAATGAGCAAAAATAACACTATATTTTGTTATGGGCATTGAATGTGCTTTGCCATCTACCTCTTTCAACAGCTTGTTTGTGGTTTGAAGATCTGAACCTATATAAAGTTAGAGCATCATTTCTGTTCGAGATCTTTAGGTAGGAGGCTTGTTAGGTGTCTTCTTTGAATAGGTTAAAAATTGTGCTTTTATTTGTATTATTAATGTTTGCATGCCAGGACAGTTTAAATTAGTCAATTAGAGTGTGTTTTACCAATTTGTCAATCGACTTAAGGTTTCAAGGTGCTTGTTGGAACCAAACATTTGGGTGGCCTACATCGTTTAGTGTTTTTTGTATGTAAGCAAACCATTTTGACTTTAGTTGCGTATATAGCATATAGTGATAACATGACGATACCAATTTTAGAGAGTTTTATCATTTTCGAAGGTATAATTATATTTAGGGATTCTTCCAAGTTCTGCGTAAAGAATATACATTGGTGTACTTCTCCTTGAGTTAGTGATTTTCCTCAAACAGTCATGCACTTTCTCAATGATATCAATATTTTCAAACCCCCAAATTTCCGATCCGTATGTAAGTATTGGTAGAATAGTGCTGTCAAAATGTTTTAATTGAAAGTCTATTGGAATATCAATATTATGTATTCTGGTTTAAACAATATTTATTTCGATATAATATTTACAATTAGTTTAGTTCTACAAATTGGAGCATAATCCAAATTAACAAAGACCAAATACGTAATGCACTGAAACAGAAAAACATGTAAATTATGCACAAAACAATAGTGTACACAGAATTGAGAAGAAAGCATTGAGGCTTATATTATGTATGCTTAGTAAGTGCATTGCCTTGTTTGCTTGGTAAGCTTTATGTTGTCTTGCTGATTTAAAGTTTCCTTTACTGGAGAAAAGAGTTCCGAGATATTTATAGCTGTTAACAATTTCAATTTCATCATCATTAATCCTAAATCGGAATTTATCTGTTTTTCTGGCACCAAAAATCATTATTTTAGTTTTACTTTGGTTAATGTTTAGTTTCTATCGATTTCAATAATTTTGAAAAAATAATGTGTATCTTCGAAGTCTTTTTTATTGCGAAAAAAGGACAGTATCTTCAGCATAAAGTGAAATTAGCACGTTGAAGAAAATTTTCATCGTTCAATACTTTTTCTTTATACCTGTGTTTATGTTTGAGCGTATATATGTTTCCAGATAATTTAAGTATAGACTAAACAGCACAAGACTTATTTGATCGCCTTGTTTCTACTCCGCATGTAGTTTTGAAATAACATGACTTTTTATCGTCTATCATTACACATGTTTTGATGTTTTCATATAGAGACTTCATGGCTCTGAAAACTTTCCCGTTAATCTGGTTAAATAGGAGTTTATGGTTGAGACCATCGTGCCAGACTGAGTCAAAGGCTTGAGAATATGATGACCTAAAATCTGCTAGGTTTTCACGGAGTATTTCCTGGGTTTATAGATATCTGTTAAATATTTCATTTCAAACTGACGAAAATAGTTTGCAGAGGCAGCTCAAGATACAGATTGGTCTATAATTAGCCGGGTCCTCTGTTGACCCTTTATTTTTGTATATAGGTCTAATAATGCCTTCCTGCCAATATAGTAGGATTATTCCACCGTCAAAAACGGCGTTGAATAGAGCTTCATGAATCGGTAGCTTAGTGTCTTAGTAGATGCAATGTACTCATTTTGAATAAGATGGTTTGCATAAGCCTTCCCTTTTTTAAATTACTGATTGCCTTTTCAATTTCCTGTTTTGTAATTTTGGAGTTCAAAATGATATCGTCATTGTTAATGTCATTTTCTTCTAAAAGAACGAGTTTTGGTTCATTGCTTTTATTATCATTTGCCCCAATTGTTTTAAAATGCTCGTACAATTTACTTAGTCCAGGTATTTAATATTGTGCTTTTTTGTTTAAACTGTTTAATTCTTTCCAATAGTCTTTGGGGTGCTTTGAATGAATTTGTCTTAGCCTAATTTCATTCTTGTGCTTTTGATTACGCATAAGTTTATTCATTTTCATTTTATAATGTTAACTGGCCTGTGTTAAGTTATATTTATTAAGTTCAGTTTTATCCAATTGGTATTTAATGGCCGACACAAACCAACAAATTCCTTCACACTGAATAACTTCCATATTATACAGCTATTAACTGTTTATCCTTTGTACAACGACTTAATATATAATCTTTGATGATTTGATCAGATGACATAGTAAGCAACATGGAACTAATTTTTGTATATGGTCGTCATCATTTGCAAAGCTGTTATGGTAATTATTGCAAATATACCAAATAGCAGCTTGTGAAAACATCCCCAGAATAACCTATAACGTGATATGCATGCAAACATAAATAACTAAGAAAACATTAAATATACTGTAAAATAATGCACATTCAAGTTTATCAACAAGCCTAAAAAATAAAGGGTTACATCGCCAATTTGATGTAAAAATATCTCATTAAAAGCCAATTATAAGCAACAATTGTTATATGAATCCGATTAAATGGAGTTATAAGCTATAAAAGACGCGAATCGATCAATACGCACATTTGGAAAAGTGACTTAAATAGCAAAAAATACATTTAACAATACATCAAATATACATGAAAAGATCTTCACTGTCAGGAAAATAGCTTTTGGACAATTACACTCACACGTTCAAAATGAGGCGAAGTCATTTGCAATACATTCATTCACAGTCAATTGAAATGCAAGAAATAGTCACATTATATGTCATAGAAAGGAAAGTAATTAGCATTTTACGAAAACAATTCTTAAGAATAATAATATTGACAATAAGAAGAAAGTAAGAATGTGATACCTGTAAATTATATGTATATCAAAGGCAGATGGTTTATCATGAAGCATACAATTCTGCAAAAATGGCGGCAAAAACTGAGAACAAAACCAAGGTCCTTAACACTTTTGACATATGCAAACTATCAACTAAATTTTACAATTCCTGTTACCACGGCACGTGTCTTTTTTGTTTGAGTAAATTGCACCGGTTTTTGTATGTTGTCTTGTGATGAAATTTGTTAAATAAGTTGGCAATTGTTTAATTGATTATAAACATATTTATCAACAAGCAAATATGCGTGCCTGTGAACCAAAACTACTATCATGGACAGAGAAAAAAAGAAACTGTTTGATGGAGTTGGACGTCCAAACTGCCGTGAATCTCAAAAGTCGGATCAAAACAAGTTAAATAGCGTATCATCCGGTTAACATGATGTCATTAAAGGTATCCAGTGTAGAAATGCGATTTTGATTTTAACGTGCTATCAACCTTAATGTTTAATTTAAATGCTTTGTGACCCCATCTTTTGTTGGTATAGTTTGAAAGAGTATTTCTTAATGTGCAATAAATGACCAAAAAGTATTATAGATATAGTTATTGCATATTTGTTATGGTTATTTGTGCAACTGAAATCAAACGTCAACTTATCTATTTTGCAATTGTTCATACCTTCTTTCTTATATTCACGCGATACTTGTTACATATTCTGCTGGTCATGACCTACATTTCTTTCAAGTTTAATAACCTCTTATCTTATTTGTGCACATTTTCTCTTCTGTGTAATGCCTTTCAAATGATACCAACATTAACAAGGTGTCACAAAAACAAATAATCCTGAAATCATACAATTGTACTCCGGATATCTCAAATCATATTTACTTGTATGGCAAGTTTGATGGTATATCATATCATTCAATTAACATGTGCGTTTTATATTGTGGAGTATAATTGACAAAAACTACTACCCCTTTATGAATTTAACGATAAAAATAATACAATACAGACTACAGACTACACTACTCAAGTTGAATATCTTTAATATACATCTAAAATGAGAAAGGCGTTTGCATTGCTATCACCAATCCAACAAGGAACAAATATGTTGGTTTTTTTGACATACTGCTTATTTGATAATCATCGATTCTGACATTGAATTTGAAATAGTCTTTATTATAATAACATTCTGCTTATGTATTCGAATAATGTAAAATTGTACTGTCATATTATATAAACTGTAGCATTTGCTTTATGTTCGGCTACATACATGCGTAAACGTTTAACTAAACTATCTAGCATATGTCTCTATTCAACAGATACATATGTCTCCATTAAACAGATATATATGTCTCCATGAAACGGATATATATGTCTCCATTAAACAGATACATATGTCTCCATTAAACAGATATATATGTCTCCATGAAACAGATATATATGTCTCCATGAAACAGATACATATGTCTCCATTAAACAGATACATATGTCTCCATTAAACAGAAACATATGTCTCCATTTAACAGATACATATGTCGCCATTTAACAGATACATATGTCTCCATTTAACAGATACATATGTCGCCATTTAACAGATACATATGTCTCCATTAAACAGATACATATGTCTCCATTAAACAGATACATATGTCTCCATTAAACAGATATATATGTCTCCATGAAACAGATACATATGTCTCCATTATACAGATACATATGTCTCCATTAAACAGAAACATATGTCTCCATTTAACAATTACATATGTCTCCATTAAACAAATAAATATTTCTCCATTAAACAAATACATATTTCTCCATTTAACCGATACATATGTCTCCATTTAACAGATACATATGTCTCCATTAAACAGATACATATGTCTGCATTAAACAGAAACATATGTCTCCATTTAACAATTACATATGTCTCCATTAAACAAATACATATTTCTCCATTAAACAGATACATATGTCTCCATTAAACAAATACATATGTCTCCATTAAACAGATACATATGTCTGCATTAAACAGAAACATATGTCTCCATTTAACAATTACATATGTCTCAATTAAACAGGTACATATGTCTCCTTTAAACATATACATATGTTTCCTTTAAACATATACATATGTCTCCATTTAACACATTAAACAGATACATATTTTTCCATTAAACAAATACATATGTCTCCATTAAACAGATACATATGTCTCCATTAAACAGATACATATGTCTGCATTAAACAGAAACATATGTCTCCATTTAACAATTACATATTTCTCCATTTAACAGATACATATGTCTCCATTAAACATATACATATGTCTCCATTAAACACATTAAACAGATACATATTTTTCCATTAAACAAATACATATGTCTCAATTAAACAGATACATATTTCTCCATTAAACAGATACATATACCTCCATTAAACAGATATTTAATAGAAAAGAAACATCAAGTATACTATTAATTATTACTTTCATCTACTCATTTTGTGAGATTTAACTTGAAACAAACCGAAATTTTACATTTTACGCCTTATTTCTATTTTCATTTTGTATCAGAGGTACCACCAAATAAAAAGTTGAACGTATATCCAAAATAATAATCGGTTTAACTGAAATTAAAAACAAATATTAGAAACCCAAAGTGGAGCATTCGAAAAATTACGACGGTTTGAGTTGAAGGTTCATGTATGTTGCATTATCCACGGAGGAAAGTCTGTTCATTCCAATTTCACCTGAGACTGAGTCGTAGGGGTTCTCCTCACAGCTTTTGCTTATATCACTATACGGCGAGTGAGCACTAGCATTTTCTTGCTCAGTCCACTCGATGTAAACATTATCTGAAAATACAACTTAATTAGTCGTGGATTCGATTAAGCCGTATATATATACTAAAATTCCTCGCCTATAGTAGTGACAATGAAATACATGGCTTCTGGAAGTACACTCTACAAACGTTTGGATTTGCATTGAATATATTTACAAAACACAGTTTAAATATCAATTCATAATTATATTCTGGTTTGGTGGCAACTTAAACCTTGCAATGTTATGTTCATAGCTGTGGGACAACACATGTATGACAAGAAAGGGATAGGTAGTTGCTATTGTTGTATTTTTAAGCTTTAGTTGTGATCCAGATAACAAATTCGTACCTTTATGATAAAATACACGACTATCCTTTGTCTTTGGCTTAGCATTGGATCGCCGCCTATTAAAATAATTAAGTTATTGCAATCTTATAACAATCACATTTGTTTGCACAATGTTACGCGAGAGTGTGATCTTGTGTTGTCGGGGAAGCAGAAGTACCCGGAGAAAACTCACAAGTCCGGCGTGGTGACCACAAACCAAAATAACATGCGCACAGGCCGGGAATTGAACCCGGGACGCCTGTATGAGAAGCGAGATTGCTAACCACTGCGCTAACAGGAAAATATATTTTTATTCATCAAGTGTCCAGATAATAATTAAGAGTATATCAAAATAGATAAGTATTGTTATTATATTTTTATCTGTTATGATGATCTAACATACTGCTACTTTTCTTTATTAGATAAATGCCATTCATTTTTATATGGATATACATAAATTCACTTAAAATTATTAAAAAACACACTCGTAGACATGTATAACAAGCATAACGTTTGAGCGAAAAACCTTTGAATACATACTTAATAATGCATTAATAGAAAATATTAATTTCTGATAACAGGATTTTTACCGCGTAATTAATAGCTGAACATGCACAAATATTGAATGATTGGTGAGTTCGTAAAGATTTACAGTGATCAACTATCGTCTCATAAGGTAGAATTTCCGCATTTTCTGCACCTCTCTTTCAAATTAAACACGGTATCCCCCAAAAGAACCTTTTCTTCGATATGTATTCATCCTTTTCGGTAAATTAAAACAATTGTCCTAATTTTGGTCAATCTTATTTGGGAGCAAGAATACATATTTAAAACATAAATCATGCAAGCCAGCAAAAAAGTAGATTACTATCAACAAAAATATAAATACCTTTTGATCACAATATAGACAACAACAGCCACACAAAGAATAACAACTATAGCTCCGGAGGTAGAAAGCGAAACTGCCAACACCGTATTATCTTCTTTATGCATAGATGCTGCATCAGATAAAAAACAAAGCTTACGTATACAATAGGCGCGTACTTCAAATTCTAGTGATGTACATGTTTGGGAAAGTTTAGCATTAAATAAAGGATATTTGTTCAACTTCGGTATAAGATCGATATTTCACTGATTAAAAAAGTAGAACATATGTTCAAGAGTGGCATAGACACAATGTTATATCTTTTGAACATACGCCGATGTTCAACATATTGTCTTTTTTATGCCACAATAGATAAAAACGTTCAATTTAATTAGCTTTAAATCGAAAATTGCGTGATCATCATAATGTTGAAACGTATTTAGTTGCGTCATTTCAGAAATGTTGATCACTACACGTATAACGCTAACTTGAACATGTCCAAATTAATATTTTCATTGCAATGGAAATAACAAAAGTGCATATAACATGGCCTTTCACTTAAAAACATACCACAATATGAGTCTTCACTATGTAATATTGAAAATAAAACAGTACTATTATTGCTAAAAATTACTTAAACTCGTACCCCATGAATCCGATAACCTTAAGTTATTACTATTAAGTAGTGCAAAGTTTACCTTTACAATTGTCTCCAACAGGCTTAGTTATTCCTTCGATACATAATGTTGACGAGGGCTGCATAGCGTTGTTTATTGCAACGACAGTAATATAAGTTGTGCAAGTGGAATTGTCATATATCTCTGTTGAAAATTTGTTAAATGAAAGCTCCACAAACAACGATTCTGTCGTGTACATTTCGTCTTTCATCAAACATCGCGTATTTACACCTACACGGTAGGATCTAATTCCACTCTCCGGATCAGAAAATCCTTGCCAAACGGCAACTATGTATCGTTGTGTACCATTAGTATCTGCAAAAGTGCTTGTTAATAATTTAACTGAGAAAATGAAACAAAACATAGACAAATGTAATGACACATTACGCCATAGAAAACTTTAGAGAGTTGGCGCTTCAAGGCGGTTAATTAATATGCATTTATTCAACCCCAATATTTAACAATATACACACAAGCATTATTTCTTTCAGTGTAAGATAGAGTGAATAATTTTTTGTTTCGTTGTAACAATTGTAGAAGCTATTAGGCTATTGAATACAGGTTCAATACATTTCGTCGGAATTAGGAAAAAATATGTATGCCATTATTCAGACAAAATATTTGTTTGGAAGAAGGAACGTATTTTACACTGAATAAAACAAATTAAGGAACATATAGTTCTGATGTAAATCGAACGAGACTGATTCGTGCTTGGAGCGTTCATAGAAATAAATTTCGACATCACAATTTTCAAAGATCGAAATCGTATTCATATGAGAAATGATCAGTTTTACCATTGAATTGCGATTGTTCTATGGATACATTGCCCACTTGTGGCGGAGTTTCGTCTACAAGTATGGTTATACGTTTTTCACTCATCAAGCCTGCATTGTTCTTGACCGATATATTGAAGAAGTATTCTTCATTCTGTACACCGATGATCATATTATCATTTATGCTTTCGAATAGGTCGATGTTGTACTTGGAGACTTCACAGTGCCCAACCTGCGGACAATAGCAAGTGCTATCGTACTCGATATCACACATTTCCTGGAACAGGCGAAGTCGAAATGTTTTTGATTAATGTCAGACAACCGTTTTATTCTGGAGAAAGGTAGGCCAGCACAAACAGTTGTCATTTGAATGTAAATTAAATATTATGTAATAATAACTATATCATAGACATTCTACGTCTTTATTGTCACATGCCATACGAGTTAGTTTGTATTAGCTGATTTGACTATATTAGACTTCTACGCTAGTTAAACGTTTAAATATATTATCGTACAAACCTTTTGAACCCCAATTTGCCCTGATAAAAGTTTTGTGTCATCTTTTGCATAACCAAATGTCCAAGCTACACAGCAAATCCCACTGTGCTTGTCAAATGCATCGAACGCCAGTTTTATCTTTGACAGGTCCGTGCTATAATGAACAAACAGCATTTTGTATCCATCTTTCTGAAGCCAAATATCGTTGAGGAGTGGCGCTGAGCGATCGATAGATACAGTTCGGTTACCACTAAGGGTATTTCCAGCTATATCAATAGCCTTTACGTTCACTGTATAAAGATCGCCGTCATTAACAAGCAAATCCTTGCAAAACGATTGATTCGTGAACGAGGGAACAGGTATTTCTCCTGAGAATGAACCATGATTATGGCTCCACGAAAGATTGTATGCAATAACTCCGTATACATTTGTTGTCCCTGAGACTGGAATTTCTCCAACTGTTTGCTCGTATGGACCGTTAATAATGCCGTGCGGATCGGGCTCAATAGGATTTAAAAGTGGATTATTAATGTAGAAATCGTTGTAAAAGTAATCTTTCCAGCTAACGCAGACATCGTTGTGATGTGTTTGCCATGCATAGTCTGTGTCAGGTGAGGCGGATGTAAATCTAAATGGCTTTTGATTCCAAATTTGAATAGACGAAGAGTTATCGTAAAGAACGAAACGCCGACACTGACGGACATTGTCAGCCACATCTTTAACCTCCAGTGTAAAACAATAGAGTTTTGGTGTGTCTGAAGAAAGATTGAGATCCATGCTTTTGATTGTGTGGTTGACCTTTTTACTTGAAACGTTGGTTTCGTAATCTACCTTCATTGTCCCCTTTGATGGCAAAACCTCATTAACCGAAATCGCGTAGCTCTCAATGGATGAAGCGGTAGATGAAGCTCCCCCTGGAGGGACTGGATCGAACCAACCTTTAAACTCAACGTGATGGAAATTAGATCGTGTAATCCGTTTGTCCAGTTGGATTGGCTCATTGGTACATGTCGATAGTTCAAAACAATGTTCAGGTGGTTGGCTGTCGTACCGATAGCAGACGGTCCGTTGTTCCGCAGTTTTGTTATAAGGCTTAGAGCTTAGAACAATGTGGGTTCTCATATCCTTGGCGATTAAGTAACCACCACCATTAGCTTCGTATTCTAAACACAATCTGTTTACAAATAATAAAAAACAATGGGAATAATGTTCGAACCTTTACATTTGCAGTAGAACTGTTTTTTAATTGAGTTATTGCCATAAATAAGATAATCAACAGTTTACTTACGCCTGGCCATTTGTGAGTGAGTATGCAATTGAGGAAACGGTAAGATTATGTGAATCGTAATGCGTGCTTTTAACAAACTGGCTCAAGTTTCTATCGATAAGCCGTCGGTCCGTTGTTATCGTAGTGAGCAAAGCTGTCCCAAAAACAGACACATTTTGATTAAAATCATATCGATATATTATACAGCAAATGACATACATAGTTCATATATACAATAAATGCAATTAACATGTATGTGACTCTTGAAATAATAACGTAAATATGCAGAAATATAATTCTGAATATTGTTTATGCTATGCTAACCTGTTACAGATTGACGTTTTATATATACTGTTGTATCTGTTATTCCGAAGGCCTGTTCGACAATAAATGCAGGCGGCGAGTATCTGGAAATGTCAATTGTGTATTCCGTGCTCAAATCAAACTGAAGTGTAGATGGTTGATAATTTCCATACATATCTTGCAAATGGTGACACGCACTTGAAAGATTTGATGACATTGCCCTCTTCTTTTCACCGTTCTGACCGATTGCAACTGTATCACAAGTTATTATAGATGGTTTCTTGGTTGGTTGACAAGAAGTTTCCCCAGAATTTAAAATCTTCCTAAACCCCGTTGCGCACGTGCAGTCCTTGGTTAGACCATTTGTGCTGCAGCTGCCAGGCCAACAAAAGTGGTTGTCCCAGGAACACATCCCTAAATTAAACAAAAATATTAGTATCTATATGCATTTCTAACAAGCTTTGGGAATAAAGTTATGAAAGTTAACCATTTCATACAATAACATTTGTGTTGACCTAATATAACTGAAAATTGTAGAAAAAGTAAATTTGTGAAACAAACCACATAGGATGTTTCATGTCACACGTTTTCTAAAAGATCATATACTTCTTTAAATGAAATATTCCTGATATTGATTTTTCTTCTATATCTAATGACAACTTTGTTAACGTAGTTTTCACTGCTGAAAGCAAAACGTCATTATGGTGACATGTCGTGATGACATGTGGCCTAAGAAATTCAGATTTTGAAAGACTTATTTTAGACTATTTATTTCTTTGGTTGAATGACCAATAAAATAGGCCTGAATAAATTCAAAAGGTCTTAGATGTGAATGTCAGTCAAAGAAAATGGTTAAAATAAAAGTCAAATCCCAACATGAACTTCAGCTCATTTTACCACATCGCAATAAAGCTATTCAAAATCGTTATTTTTACATTTTTTACATGTTAGTAAATGCAACTGCGTACAACTTTTTTTTTAAATTTTGACATGAGGTTTTTTATCAAAACATTATATTAAAATATGTTTTAAAATGTGTAAAAAAGTTCAATATGTTGAATCATACTGTTATTTATGCGGTAAAAGTGGCTGAGATTAAGATTTAAAGTGTATTTGGAATGTTTGGGGCTTAGTCCGTATTTACTAACGACTTGACTCAGAGTTTGAAACCTCCTGAGGAAAAGTGATATTTTAAATGTCATGAATTATCTTTAACATAGGTATTTTTACAGAAAATAGTAGAATAATTGTTAAACATGGTATTTGCAAAGACATAAGTTAATACGGACCCAGGTTTGTCCAAAATATAAACAGTCTTAATCATACAATTATAAATTGTTTGTTGTTTTGCAAATATTTACAGATCCTTACGTTGACACTCCTTGTCTATGTTGTAACGCTTGAAGAAGACATTGTCATCGTTACACTCTTTACAGATGACGTTGGAGGCTGATGTGCAGCTTCTGCCCTTACAATTGGTGATAGCGGGACATGCTGAAAACAAAATTGGTTGCTCTTAGATAAAGAGCAAACGTTGGCATAACGAAAAATTTGCTTTATAAACATGACTCACATTCGACATATGGGATGCTTGACAGGAATATATATGCTTAGATGTAATTCCACTTAACAGTTTTTCGTTATATTCATTTGTTTTAACATTGCTTTAAAAATGACACTGATTAACACAGATACCATACATCAAACAGGAATTAAATTTCAATATTCCGGAAATATTTGGTTTATGGCATTTTATATTTAATAAAAACACACTTCATCACATGATTTTGCAAATGAATGCAGTTCAATATATCTTTGGCGGTATGGATGCAAATGTATGTATATGTATAAATATTAAATAAATGCATTTACTATAAAAGCATGTATTATTATGAGCAAACGTTTCCCGGATGTTTCCAATTGTTAAATCCTGCCATACTTAATGGAATGCGGCAATCTGCTCAATACTTCTGTTTTCAGTTAGTGGGAAAGTTTAGTCCATTCCGAATATCTGGAATCTGTGTTGTTTGTACACTTTAAGTCTTTTTACAAGTGATGTTTGTTCAGAAGAGCTTTCAAGTTTTAAAAAGCAACTGTGCGCTTTCCTTTGTATATTGGAATAATAAATACTATGTTTACACATTTCGGGAACTCTCTCGTTCCGTTAAATAACGTTTAAAAGCTGAATTAGCGCAGATTGTACTATTACATGAAAAAACATCTTCTGTACACACATAATCTGTCCCAAGTGACTTTATTAGGGTTTCTGTATTTTCACAATATTCTGCTAGAAAGTAGAGTATTTAAGCAGTCATTCGCAAGTTAATTGAGATCACAATCATTTATCGCAAAACAGTTAAATCACTGCTATTGTGAATATCACCAAAGCACTTATTCTCACACTCACCATGCTTTAAATCTTGTTTGTTTACGAAACTCAGATTTTTCTTGTTTGTATTATTGGTTAAACTCGTTCCAAATTCACTTCTCGTGGGACTTGCTTACCGGTACACAACGCTCAAAAAGTCCGGATCACACTTTAACTTCTTATTTAAGAATATTCAACTTAAGTATTTTTGATCGTACTTTATATTTTGCATGTTTCGTTAGTTCGCCTAATCAAAGCTATATATGACCTTTTTTCGTTTAAATTCAAATCTAGAAAGCAAATTCAATGAATACGCCGTGATGAGATACTTTCAAGTATATATATCAACTGTTTGTATCTGCTCTTCATGGGATTGTTACATCAGCATATACTTTATTTAAAAGAAAGTTGGAAGAAGAAACTATGTAAAACATTTATAAACATATAAAAAATGGCAGTTCCAATTAAACAACTTTACTTATTGACACCGATATCAGTTATTGGATAGCAGACAAAAACATCTCAGACACACTCCCCCTCCCCCCCCCCCCCCACGCACGCACGCACGCACGCACGCACACACACACGCGCGCAAGAAAACAAGCAAAATCAATACATAACAAGGCACGCCCTCATTGCGTGAGTGAAAATGACAGTAATATAACAAATAAAAAAATGGTTTTATCAGTTTGACGCTAGTGGACCATCGATAACAAAGGCAGCACAGCGAAAAATATCTATGTGACATACGATTATACCGGAATGTCGATAACTTCGCTGTTGATTGAAGTAATATCTGATATTCCTACCAGAACATCCTCCGTTATAACCTTCACTATAGTACGGGTCGTCACATCGAAGACAGCGGATACCATCTGGATTTCCACTGCATTGGTGCTGAGAGGTTGGACAGTTTACGATAAAGTTTGTCCTGCAGCCTATAAAATGAAAACATGGTTATATAATAGTTAATTAATATAATAAATAATTTGCAATAGTAATTCAATATTTAGATTGATTGTTAAAATTCTAGAATATTTGTTGTTGTTGACATTTTGACAAATACAGCTTAAAGTTTAACCCCAAACAGTTATCAGAGTAAAATATTTAGGCGAATGTTGCCTACAAAGTTATGGTGGACATCAATTGTTAAACGGTTTGTTGATAAAAACAAAAGCTCATTTTAGCTCTTTTATGGCACAGTTGAAAAACAGGTACGCAACAGTCCGCTTTCTGGTTAGATAACAATAATACCGGTTCTTCAAAGTTTAACAAAACGTTTCCACTCCTTATTTTGCTGAGTTAAATGTACTACACAAAACTTAGCACATATAACCAAATCTAGTGTTTTTGAAGATTATATTCGGCTAAGCGTCACCACAACTGTCAAAGCAATATTTAGAAACAACTACAAATAGCTTTTAAAATGAAGTAAAAGGAGATTGCCTTCACAACAAGTTCCATCTCGCCAGCTGGAACAATGACATCTCCCGCCAGAATATGTGTTTCCATGGTAACATAACTCGTTGCATCGTTCAGTGAAAGCCTTGTCTATTCTCCAAAAACAAGACTCACACGTTCTTGACTTAGTTCCTCCTCCACAACTTGCTGTGCAGGTGCTCCAAGCCGGACAGTCGTCATATTCCCCCCAAGTACAGCCGTCTGTTTATTCGTGAATTGCAATTAATAGTTATTAAACACGTTAATTTCACATGATTAAGAACGCATGTCATCAGTCTTTTTTTAAAGTACATGTATAAACAAGACAATGATGTGTTAATTTGAAAAAAAAACTGGTATACTTTTCAATTTGGAGCACTATGTAGTTTATATTTTCTACTTGATATAAATTATTTTGTCTACAAAATTATGACCCACTGTCGAATGTAAACGAATATACACCTAATTTAAATAGAAAATAGAGCTCACGTGAAAGATTATGAATTAGAAGATATGCCTGTTTTATATTATTCATCACTCCTGGCAAAAAAGGCTCATGTGTTTTGCACATATCAATAGATATTGGGGCAAGTGTGCGGTTTTTAACGTATCATGCAATGTTGGGGCAAGTGTGCGGTTTTTAACGTTTCATGCAATCTTGGGGCAAATGTGCGGTTTTGAACATTTCATGCAATCTGAGTTGTGAGGTTTTGAATTGGGGCAAGTGTGCAGTTTAAACGTATCATACAATGTTGGGGGCAAGTGTGCGGTATGAACGTATCATACAATGTTGGGGCAAGTGTGCGGTTTAAACGTATCATACAATGTTGGGGGCAAGTGTGCGGTTTGAATGCATCATACAATGTTGGGGCAAGTGTGCGGTTTAAACGTATCATACAATGTTGGGGCAAGTGTGCGGTTTAAACGTATCATACAATGTTGGGGCAAGTGTGCGGTTTAAACGTATCATACAATGTTGGGGGCAAGTGTGCGGTTTGAACGTATCATACAATGTTGGGGCAAGTGTGCGGTTTGAACGTATCATACAATGTTGGGGCAAGTGTGCGGTTTAAACGTATCATACAATGTTGGGGCAAGTGTGCGGTTTGAACGTATCATACAATGTTGGGGCAAGTGTGCGGTTTAAACGTATCATACAATGTTGGTGCAAGTGTGCGGTTTAAACGTATCATACATTGTTGGTGTAAGTGTGCGGTTTAAACGTATCATACAATGTTGGGGCAAGTGTGCGGTTTAAACGTATCATACAATGTTGGGGCAAGTGTGCGGTTTGAACGTATCATACATTGTTGGGGCAAGTGTGCGGTTTAAACGTATCATACAATGTTGGGGCAAGTGTGCGGTTTGAACGTATCATACAATGTTGGTGTAAGTGTGCGGTTTAAACGTATCATACAATGTTGGTGTAAGTGTGCGGTTTAAACGTATCATACAATGTTGGTGTAAGTATGCGGTTTGAACGTATCATACAATGTTGGGGCAAGTGTGCGGTTTAAACGTATCATACAATGTTGGGGCAAGTGTGCGGTATGAACGTATCATACAATGTTGGGGCAAGTGTGCGGTATGAACGTATCATACAATGTTGGGGCAAGTGTGCGGTATGAACGTATCATACAATGTTGGGGCAAGTGTGCGGTTTGAACGTATCATACAATGTTGGGGGCAAGTGTGCGGTTTAAACGTATCATACAATGTTGGGGCAAGTGTGCGGTATGAACGTATCATACAATGTTGGGGCAAGTGTGCGGTTTGAACGTATCATACAATGTTGGGGGCAAGTGTGCGGTTTAAACGTATCATACAATGTTGGGGCAAGTGTGCGGTATGAACGTATCATACAATGTTGGGGGCAAGTGTGCGGTTTAAACGTATCATACAATGTTGGGGGCAAGTGTGCGGTTTAAACGTATCATACAATGTTGGGGCAAGTGTGCGGTTTGAACGTATCATACAATTTTGGGGCAACAATGCCGTTTAAACGTATCATACAATGTTGGGGCAAGTGTGCGGTTTAAACGTATCATACAATGTTGGGGGCAAGTATGCGGTTTGAACGTATCATACAATGTTGGGGCAAGTGTGCGGTTTAAACGTATCATACAATGTTGGAGCAAGTATGCGGTTTGAACGTATCATACAATGTTGGGGCAAGTGTGCGGTTTAAACGTATCATACAATGTTGGGGGCAAGTGTGCGGTTTAAACGTATCATACAATGTTGGGGGCAAGTGTGCGGTTTAAACGTATCATACAATGTTGGGGCAAGTGTGCGGTTTAAACGTATCATACAATGTTGGGGCAAGTGTGCGGTTTGAACGTATCATACAATGTTGGGGGCAAGTGTGCGGTTTGAACGTATCATACAATGTTGGGGGCAAGTGTGCAGTTTAAACGCATCATACAATGTTGGTGCAAGTGTGCGGTTTAAACGTATCATACAATGTTTGGGCAAGTGTGTGGTTTAAACGTATCATACAATGTTTGGGGCAAGTGTGCGGTTTAAACGTATCATACAATGTTGGGGCAAGTGTGCGGTTTAAACGTATCATACAATATTGGGGCAAGTGTGCGGTTTGAACGTATCATACAATGTTGGTGTAAGTATGCGGTTTGAACGTATCATACAATGTTGGGGCAAGTATGCGGTTTAAACGTATCATACAATGTTGGGGCAAGTGTGCGGTTTGAACGTATCATACAATGTTGGGGCAAGTGTGCGGTTTAAACGTATCATACAATGTTGGGGCAAGTGTGCGGTTTGAACGCATCATGCAATGTTGGGGCAAGTGTGCGGTTTAAACGTATCATACAATGTTGGGGCAAGTGTGCGGTTTAAACGTATCATACAATGTTGGGGCAAGTGTGCGGTTTAAACGTATCATACAATGTTGGGGGCAAGTGTGCGGTTTGAACGTATCATACAATGTTGGGGCAAGTGTGCGGTTTAAACGTATCATGCAATGTTGGGGCAAGTGTGCGGTTTAAACGTATCATACAATGTTGGGGCAAGTGTGCGGTTTAAACGTATCATACATTGTTGGTGTAAGTGTGCGGTTTAAACGTATCATACAATGTTGGGGCAAGTGTGCGGTTTAAACGTATCATACAATGTTGGGGCAAGTGTGCGGTTTGAACGTATCATACAATGTTGGGGGCAAGTGTGCGGTTTAAACGTATCATACAACGTTGGGGCAAGTGTGCGGTTTGAACGTATCATACAATGTTGGGGCAAGTGTGCGGTATGAACGTATCATACAATGTTGGGGGCAAGTGTGCGGTTTAAACGTATCATACAATGTTGGGGGCAAGTGTGCGGTTTAAACGTATCATACAATGTTGGGGCAAGTGTGCGGTTTGAACGTATCATACAATTTTGGGGCAACAATGCCGTTTAAACGTATCATACAATGTTGGGGCAAGTGTGCGGTTTAAACGTATCATACAATGTTGGGGGCAAGTATGCGGTTTGAACGTATCATACAATGTTGGGGCAAGTGTGCGGTTTAAACGTATCATACAATGTTGGAGCAAGTATGCGGTTTGAACGTATCATACAATGTTGGGGCAAGTGTGCGGTTTAAACGTATCATACAATGTTGGGGGCAAGTGTGCGGTTTAAACGTATCATACAATGTTGGGGGCAAGTGTGCGGTTTAAACGTATCATACAATGTTGGGGCAAGTGTGCGGTTTAAACGTATCATACAATGTTGGGGCAAGTGTGCGGTTTGAACGTATCATACAATGTTGGGGGCAAGTGTGCGGTTTGAACGTATCATACAATGTTGGGGGCAAGTGTGCAGTTTAAACGCATCATACAATGTTGGTGCAAGTGTGCGGTTTAAACGTATCATACAATGTTTGGGCAAGTGTGTGGTTTAAACGTATCATACAATGTTTGGGGCAAGTGTGCGGTTTAAACGTATCATACAATGTTGGGGCAAGTGTGCGGTTTAAACGTATCATACAATGTTGGGGCAAGTGTGCGGTTTGAACGTATCATACAATGTTGGTGTAAGTATGCGGTTTGAACGTATCATACAATGTTGGGGCAAGTATGCGGTTTAAACGTATCATACAATGTTGGGGCAAGTGTGCGGTTTGAACGTATCATACAATGTTGGGGCAAGTGTGCGGTTTAAACGTATCATACAATGTTGGGGCAAGTGTGCGGTTTGAACGCATCATGCAATGTTGGGGCAAGTGTGCGGTTTAAACGTATCATACAATGTTGGGGCAAGTGTGCGGTTTAAACGTATCATACAATGTTGGGGCAAGTGTGCGGTTTAAACGTATCATACAATGTTGGGGGCAAGTGTGCGGTTTGAACGTATCATACAATGTTGGGGCAAGTGTGCGGTTTGAACGTATCATGCAATGTTGGGGCAAGTGTGCGGTTTAAACGTATCATACAATGTTGGGGCAAGTGTGCGGTTTAAACGTATCATACATTGTTGGTGTAAGTGTGCGGTTTAAACGTATCATACAATGTTGGGGCAAGTGTGCGGTTTAAACGTATCATACAATGTTGGGGCAAGTGTGCGGTTTGAACGTATCATACAATGTTGGGGGCAAGTGTGCGGTTTAAACGTATCATACAACGTTGGGGCAAGTGTGCGGTTTGAACGTATCATACAATGTTGGGGGCAAGTGTGCGGTTTAAACGTATCATACAATGTTGGGGCAAGTGTGCGGTTTGAACGTATCATACTATGTTGGGGGCAAGTGTGCGGTTTAAACGTATCATACAATGTTGGGGGCAAGTGTGCGGTTTAAACGTATCATACAATGTTGGGGCAAGTGTGCGGTTTGAACGTATCATACAATTTTGGGGCAACAGTGCCGTTTAAACGTATCATACAATGTTGGGGCAAGTGTGCGGTTTAAACGTATCATACAATGTTGGGGCAAGTGTGCGGTTTAAACGTATCATACAATTTTGGGGGCAAGTGTGCGGTTTAAACGTATCATACAATGTTGGGGGCAAGTTTGCGGTTTAAACGTATCATACAATGTTGGGGCAAGTGTGCGGTTTGAACGTATCATACAATGTTGGGGGCAAGTGTGCGGTTTGAACGTATCATACAATGTTGGGGGCAAGTGTGCGGTTTAAACGCATCATACAATGTTGGTGCAAGTGTGCGGTTTAAACGTATCATACAATGTTTGGGCAAGTGTGCGGTTTAAACGTATCATACAATGTTTGGGGCAAGTGTGCGGTTTAAACGTATCATACAATGTTGGGGCAAGTGTGCGGTTTAAACGTATCATACAATGTTGGGGCAAGTGTGCGGTTTGAACGTATCATACAATGTTGGTGTAAGTATGCGGTTTGAACGTATCATACAATGTTGGGGCAAGTATGCGGTTTAAACGTATCATACAATGTTGGGGCAAGTGTGCTGTTTGAACGTATCATACAAAGTTGGGGCAAGTGTGCGGTTTAAACGTATCATACAATGTTTGAGGCAAGTGTGCGGTTTAAACGTATCATACAATGTTGGGGCAAGTGTGCGGTTTAAACGTATCATACAATGTTGGGGCAAGTGTGCGGTTTAAACGTATCATACAATGTTGGGGGCAAGTGTGCGGTTTGAACGTATCATACAATGTTGGGGCAAGTGTGCGGTTTGAACGTATCATGCAATGTTGGGGTAAGTGTGCGGTTTAAACGTATCATACAATGTTGCGGCAAGTGTGCGGTTTAAACGTATCATACATTGTTGGTGTAAGTGTGCGGTTTAAACGTATCATACAATGTTGGGGCAAGTGTGCGGTTTAAACGTATCATACAATGTTGGGGCAAGTGTGCGGTTTGAACGTATCATACAATGTTGGGGGCAAGTGTGCGGATTAAACGTATCATACAACGTTGGGGCAAGTGTGCGGTTTGAACGTATCATACAATGTTGGGGGCAAGTGTGCGGTTTAAACGTATCATACAATGTTGGGGCAAGTGTGCGGTTTGAACGTATCATACAATGTTGGGGGCAAGTGTGCGGTTTAAACAAATCATACAATGTTGGGGGCAAGTGTGCGGTTTGAACGTATCATGCAATGTTGGGGCAAGTGTGCGGTTTGAACGTATCATACAATGTTGGGGGCAAGTGTACGGTTTAAACGTATCATACAATGTTGGGGGCAAGTGTGCGGTTTGAACGTATCATGCAATGTTGGGGCAAGTGTGCGGTTTAAACGTATCATACAATGTTGGGGCAAGTGTGCGGTTTAAACGTATCATACAATGTTGGGGGCAAGTGTGCGGTTTAAACGTATCATACAATGTTGGGGCAAGTGTGCGGTTTGAACGTATCATACAATTTTGGGGCAACAGTGCCGTTTAAACGTATCATACAATGTTGGGGCAAGTGTGCGGTTTAAACGTATCATACAATGTTGGGGCAAGTGTGCGGTTTAAACGTATCATACAATGTTGGGGCAAGTGTGCGGTTTGAACGTATCATACAATGTTGGGGCAAGTGTGCGGTTTAAACGTATCATACAATGTTGGGGGCAAGTGTGCGGTTTAAACGTATCATACAATGTTGCGGGCAAGTGTGCGGTTTAAACGTATCATACAATGTTGGGGGCAAGTGTGCGGTTTAAACGTATCATACAATGTTGGGGCAAGTGTGCGGTTTAAACGTATCATACAATGTTGGGGCAAGTGTGCGGTTTGAACGTATCATACAATGTTGGGGGCAAGTGTGCGGTTTGAACGTATCATACAATGTTGGGGGCAAGTGTGCGGTTTAAACGCATCATACAATGTTGGTGCAAGTGTGCGGTTTAAACGTATCATACAATGTTTGGGCAAGTGTGCGGTTTAAACGTATCATACAATGTTTGGGGCAAGTGTGCGGTTTAAACGTATCATACAATGTTGGGGCAAGTGTGCGGTTTAAACGTATCATACAATATTGGGGCAAGTGTGCGGTTTGAACGTATCATACAATGTTGGTGTAAGTATGCGGTTTGAACGTATCATACAATGTTGGGGCAAGTATGCGGTTTAAACGTATCATACAATGTTGGGGCAAGTGTGCTGTTTGAACGTATCATACAAAGTTGGGGCAAGTGTGCGGTTTAAACGTATCATACAATGTTGGGGCAAGTGTGCGGTTTGAACGTATCATGCAATGTTGGGGCAACTGTGCGGTTTAAACGTATCATACAATGTTGGGGCAAGTGTGCGGTTTAAACGTATCATGCAATGTTGGGGCAAGTATGCGGTTTAAACGTATCATACAATGTTGGGGCAAGTGTGCGGTTTGAACGTATCATACAATGTTGGGGCAAGTGTGCGGTTTAAACGTATCATGCAATGTTGGGGCAAGTGTGCGGTTTAAACGTATCATACAATGTTGGGGCAAGTGTGCGGTTTGAACGTATCATACAATGTTGGGGCAAGTATGCGGTTTAAACGTATCATACAATGTTGGGGGCAAGTGTGCGGTTTAAACAAATCATACAATGTTGGGGCAAGTGTGCGGTTTGAACGTATCATACAATGTTGGGGGCAAGTGTGCGGTTTAAACGTATCATACAATGTTGGGGCAAGTGTGCGGTTTGAACGTATCATACAATGTTGGGGGCAAGTGTGCGGTTTAAACGTATCATACAATGTTGGGGGAAAGTGTGCGGTTTAAACGTATCATACAATGTTGGGGCAAGTGTGCGGTTTGAACGTATCATGCAATTTTGGGGCAACAGTGCCGTTTAAACGTATCATACAATGTTGGGGCAAGTGTGCGGTTTAAACGTATCATACAATGTTGGGGCAAGTGTGCGGTTTAAACGTATCATACAATGTTGGGGGCAAGTGTGCGGTTTAAACGTATCATACAATGTTGGGGGCAAGTGTGCGGTTTAAACGTATCATACAATGTTGGGGCAAGTGTGCGGTTTAAACGTATCATACAATGTCGGGGCAAGTGTGCGGTTTGAACGTATCATACAATGTTGGGGGCAAGTGTGCGGTTTGAACGTATCATACAATGTTGGGGGCAAGTGTGCGGTTTAAACGCATCATACAATGTTGGTGCAAGTGTGCGGTTTAAACGTATCATACAATGTTTGGGCAAGTGTGCGGTTTAAACGTATCATACAATGTTTGGGGCAAGTGTGCGGTTTAAACGTATCATACAATGTTGGGGCAAGTGTGCGGTTTAAACGTATCATACAATATTGGGGCAAGTGTGCGGTTTGAACGTATCATACAATGTTGGTGTAAGTATGCGGTTTAAACGTATCATACAATGTTGGGGCAAGTATGCGGTTTAAACGTATCATACAATGTTGGGGCAAGTGTGCTGTTTGAACGTATCATACAATGTTGGGGCAAGTGTGCGGTTTAAACGTATCATACAATGTTGGGGCAAGTGTGCGGTTTGAACGTATCATGCAATGTTGGGGCAAGTGTGCGGTTTAAACGTATCATACAATGTTGGGGCAAGTGTGCGGTTTGAACGTATCATGCAATGTTGGGGCAAGTATGCGGTTTAAACGTATCATACAATGTTGGGGCAAGTGTGCGGTTTGAACGTATCATACAATGTTGGGGGCAAGTGTGCGGTTTGAACGTATCATACAATGTTGGGGCAAGTATGCGGTTTCAACGTATCATACAATGTTGGGGGCAAGTGTGCGGTTTAAACAAATCATACAATGTTGGGGCAAGTGTGCGGTTTGAACGTATCATACAATGTTGGGGGCAAGTGTGCGGTTTGAACGTATCATACAATGTTGGGGCAAGTATGCGGTTTCAACGTATCATACAATGTTGGGGGCAAGTGTGCGGTTTAAACAAATCATACAATGTTGGGGCAAGTGTGCGGTTTAAACGTATCATACAATGTTGGGGCAAGTGTGCGGTTTAAACGTCTCATACAATGTTGGGGCAAGTGTGCGGTTTAAACGTATCATACAATGTTGGGGCAAGTGTGCGGTTTGAACGTATCATACAATGTTGAGGCAAGTGTGCGGTTTAAACGTATCATACAATGTTGGGGCAAGTGTGCGGTTTGAACGTCTCATACAATGCAGGGGCAAGTGTGCGGTTTAAAATTATCATACAATGTTGGTGTAAGTATGCGGTTTAAACGTATCATACAATGTTGGGGGCAAGTATGCGGTTTAAACGTATCGTACAATGTTGGTGTAAGTATGCGTTTTAAACGTATCATACAATGTTGGGGCAAGTGTGCGGTTTAAACGTATCATACAATGTACGGGGCAAGTATGCGGTTTAAACGTATCATACAATGTTGGGGCAAGTGTGCGGTTTGAACGTATCATACAATGTTGAGGCAAGTGTGCGGTTTAAACGTATCATACAATGTTGGGGCAAGTATGCGGTTTAAACGTATCATACAATGTTGAGGCAAGTATGCGGTTTAAACGTATCATACAATGTTGGGGCAAGTGTGCGGTTTGAACGTATCATACAATGTTGAGGCAAGTGTGCGGTTTAAACGTATCATACAATGTTGGGGCAAGTGTGCGGTTTGAACGTATCATACAATGTTGAGGCAAGTGTGCGGTTTAAACGTATCATACAATGTTGGGGCAAGTGTGCGGTTTAAACGTATCATACAATGTTGGTGTAAGTATGCATTTTAAACGTATCATACAATGTTGGGGCAAGTGTGCGGTTTAAACGTATCATACAATGTTGGGGCAAGTATGCGGTTTGAACGTATCATACAATGTTGGGGCAAGTGTGCGGTTTAAACGTATCATACAATGTTGGGGGCAAGTGTGCGGTTTGAACGTATCATACAATGTTGGGGCAAGTGTGCGGTTTGAACGTATCATACAATGTTGGGGCAAGTGTGCGGTTTAAACGTATCATACAATGTTGGGGCAAGTGTGCGGTTTAAACGTATCATACAATGTTGGGGGCAAGTGTGCGGTTTAAACGTATCATACAATGTTGGGGCAAGTGTGCGGTTTAAACGTATCATACAATGTTGGGGGCAAGTATGCAGTTTGAACGTATCATACAATGTTGGGGGCAAGTGTGCGGTTTGAACGTATCATACAATGTTGGGGGCAAGTGTGCGGTTTAAACGTATCATACAATGTTGGGGGAAAGTGTGCGGTTTAAACGTATCATACAATGTTGGGGCAAGTGTGCGGTTTGAACGTATCATGCAATTTTGGGGCAACAGTGCCGTTTAAACGTATCATACAATGTTGGGGCAAGTGTGCGGTTTAAACGTATCATACAATGTTGGGGCAAGTGTGCGGTTTAAACGTATCATACAATGTTGGGGGCAAGTGTGCGGTTTAAACGTATCATACAATGTTGGGGGCAAGTGTGCGGTTTAAACGTATCATACAATGTTGGGGCAAGTGTGCGGTTTAAACGTATCATACAATGTCGGGGCAAGTGTGCGGTTTGAACGTATCATACAATGTTGGGGGCAAGTGTGCGGTTTAAACGTATCATACAATGTTGGGGGCAAGTGTGCGGTTTGAACGTATCATACAATGTTGGGGGCAAGTGTGCGGTATGAACGTATCATACAATGTTGGGGCAAGTGTGCGGTTTGAACGTATCATACAATGTCGGGGCAAGTGTGCGGTTTGAACGTATCATACAATGTTGGGGCAAGTGTGCGGTTTAAACGTATCATACAATGTTTGGGCAAGTGTGCGGTTTAAACGTATCATACAATGTTGGGGGCAAGTGTGCGGTTTAAACGTATCATACAATGTTGGGGCAAGTGTGCGGTTTAAACGTATCATACAATGTCGGGGCAAGTGTGCGGTTTGAACGTATCATACAATGTTGGGGGCAAGTGTGCGGTTTGAACGTATCATACAATGTTGGGGGCAAGTGTGCGGTTTAAACGTATCATACAATGTTGGGGGCAAGTGTGCGGTATGAACGTATCATACAATGTTGGGGCAAGTGTGCGGTTTGAACGTATCATACAATGTTGGGGGCAAGTGTGCGGTTTAAACGCATCATACAATGTTGGTGCAAGTGTGCGGTTTAAACGTATCATACAATGTTTGGGCAAGTGTGCGGTTTAAACGTATCATACAATGTTTGGGGCAAGTGTGCGGTTTAAACGTATCATACAATGTTGGGGCAAGTGTGCGGTTTAAACGTATCATACAATATTGGGGCAAGTGTGCGGTTTGAACGTATCATACAATGTTGGTGTAAGTATGCGGTTTAAACGTATCATACAATGTTGGGGCAAGTATGCGGTTTAAACGTATCATACAATGTTGGGGCAAGTGTGCTGTTTGAACGTATCATACAATGTTGGGGCAAGTGTGCGGTTTAAACGTATCATACAATGTTGGGGCAAGTGTGCGGTTTGAACGTATCATGCAATGTTGGGGCAAGTGTGCGGTTTAAACGTATCATACAATGTTGGGGCAAGTGTGCGGTTTGAACGTATCATGCAATGTTGGGGCAAGTGTGCGGTTTAAACGTATCATACAATGTTGGGGCAAGTGTGCGGTTTGAACGTATCATACAATGTTGGGGGCAAGTGTGCGGTTTGAACGTATCATACAATGTTGGGGCAAGTATGCGGTTTCAACGTATCATACAATGTTGGGGGCAAGTGTGCGGTTTAAACAAATCATACAATGTTGGGGCAAGTGTGCGGTTTAAACGTATCATACAATGTTGGGGCAAGTGTGCGGTTTAAACGTATCATACAATGTTGGGGCAAGTGTGCGGTTTAAACGTATCATACAATGTTGGGGCAAGTGTGCGGTTTGAACGTATCATACAATGTTGAGGCAAGTGTGCGGTTTAAACGTATCATACAATGTTGGGGCAAGTGTGCGGTTTGAACGTATCATACAATGCAGGGGCAAGTGTGCGGTTTAAACTTATCATACAATGTTGGTGTAAGTATGCGGTTTAAACGTATCATACAATGTTGGGGCAAGTGTGCGGTTTAAACGTATCATACAATGTTGGGGGCAAGTGTGCGGTTTGAACGTATCATACAATGTTGGGGGCAAGTGTGCGGTTTGAACGTATCATACAATGTTTGGGGCAAGTATGAGGTTTAAACGTATCATACAATGTTGGGGCAAGTGTGCGGTTTAAACGTATCATACAATGTTGGGGGCAAGTATGCGGTTTGAACGTATCATACAATGTTGGGGGCAAGTGTGCGGTTTGAACGTATCATACAATGTTTGGGGCAAGTATGAGGTTTAAACGTATCATACAATGTTGGGGCAAGTGTGCGGTTTAAACGTATCATACAATGTTGGTGTAAGTATGCGGTTTAAACGTATCATACAATGTTGGGGCAAGTGTGCGGTTTAAACGTATCATACAATGTACGGGGCAAGTATGCGGTTTAAACGTATCATACAATGTTGGGGCAAGTGTGCGGTTTGAACGTATCATACAATGTTGGGGCAAGTGTGCGGTTTAAACGTATCATACAATGTTGGGGCAAGTGTGCGGTTTAAGCGTATCATACAATATTGGGGCAAGTGTGCGGTTTAAACGTATCATACAATGTTGGGGGCAAGTGTGCGGTTTAAACGTATCATACAATGTTTGGGGCAAGTGTGGAGTTTAAACGTATCATACAATGTTGGGGCAAGTGTGCGGTTTGAACGTATCATACAATGTTGGGGCAAGTGTGCGGTTTAAACGTATCATACAATGTTGGGGCAAGTGTGCGGTTTAAACGTATCATACAATGTTGGGTGCAAGTGTGCGGTTTAAACGTATCATACAATGTTGGGGCAAGTGTGCGGTTTGAACGTATCATACAATGTTGGGGGTAAGTGTGCGGTTTAAACGTATCATACAATGTTGGGGCACGTGTGCGGTTTAAACGTATCATACAATGTTGGGGCAAGTGTGCGGTTTGAACGCATCATACAATGTTGGGGCAAGTGTGCGGTTTGAACGTATCATACAATGTTGGGGCAAGTGTGCGGTTTAAAAGTATCATACAATGTTGGTGTAAGTGTGCGGTTTAAACGTATCATACAATGTTGGGGGCAAGTGTGCGGTTTAAACGTATCATACAATGTTGGGGGCAAGTGTGCGGTTTAAACGTATCATACAATGTTGGTGTAAGTATGCGGTTTAAACGTATCATACAATGTTGGGGCAAGTGTGCGGTTTAAACGTATCATACAATGTTGGGGCAAGTGTGCGGTTTAAACGTATCATACAATGTTGGGGGCAAGTGTGCGGTTTGAACGTATCATACAATGTTGGGGGCAAGTGTGCGGTTTAAACGTATCATACAATGTTGGGGGCAAGTGTGCGGTTTGAACGTATCATACAATGTTGGGGCAAGTGTGCGGTTTAAACGTATCATACAATGTTGGGGGCAAGTGTGCGGTTTGAACGTATCATACAATGTTGGGGCAAGTGTGCGGTTTGAACGTATCATACAATGTTGGGGCAAGTGTGCTGTTTGAACGTATCATACAATGTTGGGGCAAGTGTGCGGTTTAAACGTATCATACAATGTTGGTGTAAGTATGCGGTTTGAACGTATCATACAATGTTGGGGCAAGTGTGCGGTTTAAACGTATCATACAATGTTGGTGTAAGTATGCGGTTTGAACGTATCATACAATGTTGGGGCAAGTATGAGGTTTGAACGTATCATACAATGTTGGGGCAAGTGTGCGGTTTGAACGTATCATACATTGTTGGTGTAAGTGTGCGGTTTAAACGTATCATACAATGTTGGGGCAAGTGTGCGGTTTAAACGTATCATACAATGTTGGTGTAAGTATGCGGTTTGAACGTATCATACAATGTTGGGGGCAAGTGTGCGGTTTAAACGTATCATACAATGTTGGTGTAAGTATGCGGTTTGAACGTATCATACAATGTTGGGGCAAGTGTGCGGTTTAAACGTATCATACAATGTTGGGGCAAGTGTGCGGTTTAAACGTATCATACAATGTTGGTGTAAGTATGCGGTTTAAACGTATCATACAATGTTGGGGGCAAGTGTGCGGTTTAAACGTATCATACAATGTTGGGGGCAAGTGTGCGGTTTAAACGTATCATACAATGTTGGGGGCAAGTGTGCGGTTTAAACGTATCATACAATGTTGGGGCAAGTGTGCGGTTTAAACGTATCATACAATGTTGGTGTAAGTATGCGGTTTAAACGTATCATACAATGTTGGTGTAAGTATGCGGTTTGAACGTATCATACAATGTTGGGGCAAGTGTGCGGTTTAAACGTATCATACAATGTTGGGGCAAGTGTGCGGTTTAAACGTATCATACAATGTTGGTGTAAGTATGCGGTTTAAACGTATCATACAATGTTGGGGGCAAGTGTGCGGTTTAAACGTATCATACAATGTTGGGGCAAGTGTGCGGTTTAAACGTATCATACAATGTTGGTGTAAGTATGCGGTTTGAACGTATCATACAATGTTGGGGCAAGTGTGCGGTTTAAACGTATCATACAATGTTGGTGTAAGTATGCGGTTTGAACGTATCATACAATGTTGGGGCAAGTGTGCGGTTTAAAAGTATCATACAATGTTGGGGCAAGTGTGCGGTTTAAACGTATCATACAATGTTGGGGCAAGTATGCGGTTTAAACGTATCATACAATGTTGGTGTAAGTATGCGGTTTGAACGTATCATACAATGTTGGGGGCAAGTGTGCGGTTTAAACGTATCATACAATGTTGGTGTAAGTATGCGGTTTGAACGTATCATACAATGTTGGTGTAAGTGTGCGGTTTGAACGTATCATACAATGTTGGGGCAAGTGTGCGGTTTGAACGTATCATACAATGTTGGGGCAAGTGTGCGGTTTGAACGTATCATACAATGTTGGGGGCAAGTGTGCGGTTTGAACGTATCATACAATGTTGGTGTAAGTATGCGGTTTGAACGTATCATACAATGTTGGGGGCAAGTGTGCGGTTTGAACGTATCATACAATGTTGGTGTAAGTATGCGGTTTGAACGTATCATACAATGTTGGTGTAAGTATGCGGTTTGAACGTATCATACAATGTTGGGGCAAGTGTGCGGTTTGAACGTATCATGCAATGTTGGGGCAAGTGTGCGGTTTAAACGTATCATACAATGTTGGGGCAAGTGTGCGGTTTAAACGTATCATACAATGTTGGTGTAAGTATGCGGTTTGAACGTATCATACAATGTTGGGGCAAGTGTGCGGTTTAAACGTATCATACAATGTTGGGGCAAGTGTGCGGTTTAAACGTATCATACAATGTTGGGGGCAAGTGTGCGGTTTAAACGTATCATACAATGTTGGGGCAAGTGTGCGGTTTGAACGTATCATACAATGTTGGGGGCAAGTGTGCGGTTTAAACGTATCATACAATGTTGGGGCAAGTGTGCGGTTTAAACGTATCATACAATGTTGGGGGCAAGTGTGCGGTTTAAACGTATCATACAATGTTGGGGCAAGTGTGCGGTTTAAACGTATCATACAATGTTGGGGCAAGTATGCGGTTTGAACGTATCATACAATGTTGGGGCAAGTGTGCGGTTTAAACGTATCATACAATGTTGGGGCAAGTGTGCGGTTTAAACGTATCATACAATGTTGGGGCAAGTATGCGGTTTAAACGTATCATACAATGTTGGGAACAAGTGTGCGGTTTAAACGTATCATACAATGTTGGGGGCAAGTGTGCGGTTAAAACATATCATACAATGTTGGGGCAAGTGTGCGGTTTAAACGTATCATACAATGTTGGGGCAAGTGTGCGGTTTAAACGTATCATACAATGTTGGGGCAAGTGTGCGGTTTGAACGTATTATACAATGTAGGGGCAAGTGTGCGGTTTAAACGTATCATACAATGTTGGGGCAAGTGTGCGGTTTAAACGTATCATACAATGTTGGGGGCAAGTGTGCGGTTTAAACGTATCATACAATGTTGGGGGCAAGTGTGCGGTTTGAACGTATCATACAATGTTGGGGCAAGTGTGCGGTTTAAACGTATCATACAATGTTGGGGGCAAGTGTGCGGTTTAAACGTATCATACAATGTTGGTGTAAGTATGCGGTTTAAACGTATCATACAATGTTGGTGTAAGTATGCGGTTTAAACGTATCATACAATGTTGGTGTAAGTATGCGGTTTAAACGTATCATACAATGTTGGTGTAAGTATGCGGTTTAAACGTATCATACAATGTTGGGGCAAGTGTGCGGTTTAAACGTATCATACAATGTTGGTGTAAGTATGCGGTTTAAACGTATCATACAATGTTTGGGCAAGTGTTCGGTTTAAACGTATCATACAATGTTGGGGCAAGTGTGCGGTTTAAACGTATCATACAATGTTTGGGGCAAGTGTGCGGTTTAAACGTATCATACAATGTTGGGGCAAGTGTGCGGTTTGAACGTATCATACAATGTTGGGGCAAGTGTGCGGTTTAAACGTATCATACAATGTTGGGGGCAAGTGTGCGGTTTAAACGTATCATACAATGTTGGGGGCAAGTGTGCGGTTTAAACGTATCATACATTGTTGGGGCAAGTGTGCGGTTTAAACGTATCATACAATGTTGGGGCAAGTGTGCGGTTTAAACACGTATCATACAATGTTGGGGCAAGTGTGCGGTTTGAAAGTATCATACAATGTTGGGGCAAGTGTGCGGTTTAAACGTATCTTACAATGTTGGGGCAAGTGTGCGGTTTAAACGTATCATACAATGTTGGGGCAAGTGTGCGGTTTAAACGTATCATACAATGTTGGGGCAAGTGTGCGGTTTAAACGTATCATACAATGTTGGTGTAAGTATGCGGTTTAAACGTATCATACAATGTTGGGGCAAGTGTGCGGTTTAAACGTATCATACAATGTTGGGGGCAAGTGTGCGGTTTAAACGTATCATACAATGTTTGGGCAAGTGTGCGGTTTAAACGTATCATACAATGTTGGTGTAAGTATGCGGTTTAAACGTATCATACAATGTTGGGGCAAGTGTGCGGTTTAAACGTATCATACAATGTTGGGGCAAGTGTGCGGTTTAAACGTATCATACAATGTTTGGGGCAAGTGTGCGGTTTAAACGTATCATACAATGTTTGGGCAAGTGTGCGGTTTGAACGTATCATACAATGCTGGGGCAAGTGTGCGGTTTAAACGTATCATACAATGTTGGGGCAAGTGTGCGGTTTAAACGTATCATACAATGTTGGGGCAAGTGTGCGGTTTAAACGTATCATACAATGTTGGGGCAAGTGTGCGGTTTGAACGTATCATGCAATGTTTGGGCAAGTGTGCCGTTCAAACGTATCATACAATGTTGGGGCAAGTATGCGGTTTAAACGTATCATACAATGTTGGGGGCAAGTGTTCGGTTTGAACGTTTCATACAATGTTGGTGTAAGTATGCGGTTTGAACGTATCATACAATGTTGGGGGCAAGTGTGCGGTTTAAACGTATCATACTATGTTGGGGCAAGTGTGCGGTTTGAACGTATCATACAATGTTGGGGCAAGTGTGCGGATTAAACGTATCATACAATGTTGGGGCAAGTGTGCGGTTTAAACGTATCATACAATGTTGGGGGCAAGTGTGCGGTTTGAACGTATCATACAATGTTGGGGGCAAGTGTGCGGTTTAAACGTATCATACTATGTTGGGGGCAAGTGTGAGGTTTAAACGTATCATACAATGTTGGGGCAAGTGTGCGGTTTAAACGTATCATACAATGTTGGGGCAAGTGTGCGGTTTAAACGTATCATACAATGTTGGGGCAAGTGTGCGGTTTAAACGTATCATACAATGTTGGGGCAAGTATGCGGTTTAAACGTATCATACAATGTTGGGGGCAAGTGTGCGGTTTGAACGTTTCATACAATGTTGGGGGCAAGTGTGCGGTTTAAACGTATCATACAATGTTGGTGTAAGTATGCGGTTTGAACGTATCATACAATGTTGGGGGCAAGTGTGCGGTTTAAACGTATCATACTATGTTGGGGCAAGTGTGCGGTTTGAACGTATCATACAATGTTGGGGCAAGTATGAGGTTTAAACGTATCATACAATGTTGGGGCAAGTGTGCGGTTTAAACGTATCATACAATGTTGGGGCAAGTGTGCGGTTTAAACGTATCATACAATGTTGGGGCAAGTGTGCGGTTTGAACGTATCATACAATGTTGGGGCAAGTATTAGGTTTAAACGTATCATACAATGTTGGGGCAAGTGTGCGGTTTAAACGTATCATACAATGTTGGGGCAAGTGTGCGGTATGAACGTATCATACAATGCTGGTGTAAGTATGCGGTTTAAACGTATCATACAATGTTGGGGGCAAGTGTGCGGTTTAAACGTGTCATACAATGTTGGTGTAAGTGTGCGGTTTGAACGTATCATACAATGTTGGGGGCAAGTGTGCGGTTTAAACGTATCATACAATGTTGGGGGCAAGTGTGCGGTTTAAACGTATCATACAATGTTGGTGTAAGTATGCGGTTTAAACGTATCATACAATGTTGGGGGCAAGTGTGCGGTTTAAACGTATCATACAATGTTGGTGTAAGTGTGCGGTTTGAACGTATCATACAATGTTGGGGGCAAGTGTGCGGTTTAAACGTATCATACAATGTTGGGGGCAAGTGTGCGGTTTAAACGTATCATACAATGCTGGTGTAAGTATGCGGTTTAAACGTATCATACAATGTTGGGGGCAAGTATGCGGTTTAAACGTATCATACAATGTTGGTGTAAGTGTGCGGTTTAAACGTGTCATACAATGTTGGGGCAAGTGTGCGGTTTAAACGTATCATACAATGGTGGGGCAAGTGTGCGGTTTAAACGTATCATACAATGTTTGGGGCAAGTGTGCGGTTTGAACGTGTCATTCAACGTTGGGGCAAAGTGAGTTATTTAACGTTTAATGCAATCTTGGGGCATGTTTGCGGTTTTTAATTGGGGCAAGTGTGCGGTTTAAACGTATAATACAATGTTCGGGCAAGTTTGCGGTTTGAAACGTATCCTGCAATGTTGGGGCAAGTGTGCGGTTTAAACATATCATGCAATGTTGCGGCAGGTGTGCGATTTTTAACGTATCATGCAATGTTGAGGTAAATGTTCGGTTTGAACATATCGTGCGATGTTGAGGCAAGTGGGCAGTTAAAACGTATCATGCAATGATTGGGCAAGTGTGCGGTTTGAACATATCATCATTGTTGGGGAAAGTGTGCGATTTGAACATATCATGCAGTGCTGGGGCAAGTGTGCGGTTTGGACATATCATGCAGTGCTGGGGCAAGTTTGCGATTTTAAACGTATTATGCAATTTTGGGGAAAGTGTGTGCTTTTAAACGTATTATGCAATGTTGGGACAGTTTGCGGTTTGAACAAATCATTCAATGTTGGGGCAAGTTTGCGGTTTTAAACGTATTATGCAATGTTGGGCAAAGTGTGTGGTTTGCACATATCATTCAATGTTGGGGCAAATTTGCGGTTTTAAACGTATTATGCAATGTTGGGGAAAGTGTTTGGTTTGCACATATCATTCAATGTTGGGGCAAGTTTGCGATTTTAAACGTATTATGCAATGTTGGGGAAAGTGTGTGGTTTGCACATATCATTCAATGTTGGGGCAAGTCTGCGATTTTAAACGTATTATGCAATGTTGGGGAAAGTGTGCGGTTTGAGCATATCATTCAATGTTGGGCAAAGTTTGCGATTTTAAATGTATTATGCAATGTTGGGGAAAGTGTGTGGTTTGCACATATCATTCAATGTTGGGGCAACTTTGCGTTTTTAAACGTATTATGCAATGTTGGGGAAAGTGTGTGGTTTGCACATATCATTCAATGTTGGGGCAAGTCTGCGATTTTAAACGTATTATGCAATGTTGGGGAAAGTGTGTGGTTTGCACATATCATTCAATGTTGGGGCAAATTTGCGGTTTTAAACGTATTATGCAATGTTGGGGAAAGTGTGTGGTTTGCACATATCATTCAATGTTGGGGCAAGTTTGCGGTTTTAAACGTATTATGCAATGTTGGGACAGTGTGCTGTTTGAACATATCATTCAATGTTGGGGCAAGTTTGCGATTTTTAACGTTTCATGTAATGTTGGGGCAAGTGTGCGTTTTTTAACGTTTCATGCAATATTGGGGCAAGTGTGCGGTTTGCACATTTCATTCAAGGTTGGGGCAAGTGTGCGGTTTTTAACGTTTCATGCAATGTTGGGGCTAGTGAGATATTATATAAATATTGCATGGCTTCCAGTGTGACAGTACATATTGTCAACATCAGGGAAATACTGTTACCCGAGGCGAAGCATTTATATACATATATAAGATTTTTTCCAAGACACAAATTTCAAATTTAATCAATTTATTCTGTTATTATTGTTTGTTAACATTATTAGCTGTCATTTTGTTGCAAATGACGTTTAGAAATAATGCAAACATCGGTTGTAACCAGATTAACAACAAATTTTAATAAGCGCTTACCACCTCAGCCTTGGGAAACCAAAAAAAAGCCTATTTTTAGACCTTTTTGTACTTTAGGAATATTTATAAACCAACTAATGTATTTCCATCGGCCTCCGTATGAGAGGCAAAAGGTTAAGAATTCAGTTTCCACTGCCTCTGATGTCCTGACAAAAATAGTATTTTTTTTATTTTTTTCATATCGTAGTCGATAACTTGAACGGTTTTGTTATGCAATTTTATTTATTGTGCGGGCATCAGCTCTTATTATTAATGCGGCCATTAAACATTCTAAAGCGCACGCGCATCTTTTGTGCGCATGTGATATTACTTTGCCATTCAACATTACCGGGCAAAAGTAAAAAATATTGACCGCTCGGGTTTAGGGAATTTAACATGGAGAATATAAGTGAGGTATAATAAATGCATTTATCATTCAATGTCGGGTCAAGTGTGCGGTTTGAACATATTATGCAATGTTGGGGCAAGTTTGCGATTTTTAACGTTTCATGCAATCTTGGGGCAAGTGTGCGGTTTTTAACGTTTCATGCAAAGTTTGGGCAAGTGTGCGGTTTTTAACGTTTCATGCAATATTGGGGCAAGTGTGCGGTTTTTAACGTTTCATGCAATATTGGGGCAAGTGTGCGGTTTGCACATATCATTAAATGTTGGGGTAAGCGTGCAGTTTGAAGATATCATGCAATGTTGGGGCAAGTGTGCTGTTTGAACGTATAATGCAACGTTGGGGTAAGTGTGAGGTTTGAAAATATCATTCAATGCCGGGGCGTGTGTGCGGTTTCAACATAGTATTCAATGCCGGGGCATGTGTGCGGTTTGAACATATCATGCAATCTTGGGGCAAGTGTTCGGTTTGAACGTATCATTAAATGTTGGTCCAAGTGTGCGTTTTTAACGTATCATGCAATGTTGGGTCAAGTGGTCGGTTTTTAACGTATCGTGCAATGTTGGGGCAAGTGTGCGGTTTTGAACGTTTAATGCTATCTTAGGGCCAGTGTGCGTTTTGAACATTTTATGCAATCATGGAGCAAGTGTGCAGTTTTGAACGTTTCATGCAATGTTTGGGCAAGTTGAGGTTTGAACGTTTCATGCAATGTTGGGGCAAGTGTGATGTTTGAAAGTATCATGCAGTCTTGTGGCAAGTGTGAGGTTTGAATGTATCATGCAGTGTTGGGGCAAGTGTGCGGTTTCGAAGGAAACATACAATGTTGGCGCAAGTGTGCGGTTTTTAATTTTTCATGCAATGTTGGTGCCAGTGTGCGGTTTGTAACGTTTCTTGCAATGTTGGGGCAAGTGTGCAGTTTTGAAAGAATCATGCAATGTTGGGGAAAATGTGCAGTTTTGAAAGTATCATGCAATGTTGGGGCAAGTGTGCAGTTTTGTACACATCATGAAATGTTGGGACAGGTGTGCGGTTTTAAACGTATAATGCAATGATTGGGCAAGTGAGCGGTTTTGTACACAAAGTGAAATGTTGGGACAGATGTGCGGTTTTAAACGTATCATGCAATGATGGGGCAAGTGTAAGGTTTGAACGTTTCATGCAATATTGAGCAAGTTTGAGGTTTGAACGTATCATTCAATGTTGAGGCAAGTGTGCGGTTTTAACATATCATGCAGCACAGGGACAAGTGTGCGGTTTTAACGTATCATGCAGTACAGGGACAAGTGTGCGGTTTTAAACGTATAATGCAATGATTGGGCAAGTGAGCGGTTTTGTACACAAAGTGAAATGTTGGGACATATGTGCGGTTTTAAACGTATCATGCAATGATGGGGCAAGTGTGAGGTTTGAACGTTTCATGCAATATTGAGCAAGTTTGAGGTTTGAACGTATCATTCAATGTTGAGGCAAGTGTGCGGTTTTAACATATCATGCAGTACAGGGACAAGTGTGCGGTTTTAAACGTATTGTTCAATGATGAGGCAAGTGTGCGGTTTTAATCGTATTATGCAATGTTGTGGCAAGTGTGCGGTTTGAACATATCATTCAATGTTGGGGTAAGTGTCTGGTCTGAATGCATCATGCAATGTTGGGGCAAGTGTGCGGTTTTGAACGTTTCATGCAATGTTGGGGCAAGTGTGAGGTTTTGAACGTGATATACAATGTTGGCGCAGGTGTGCGGTTTTGAACGTTTCTTGCAATGTTGTGGCAAGTGTGCAGTTTTGAAAGTATGATACAATGTAGGGGCAAGTGTGCGGTTTTGTTCACATTATGAAATGTTGGGACAAGTGTGCGGTTTTAAACGTATCATGCAATGTTAAGGAAAGTGTGCGGTTTTTAACGCATCATTATTGATGGGGCAAGTATGCTGTTTAAACGTATCATCAAATGTTTGGGCAGATGTGCGGTTTTGAACGTTTCTTGAAATGTTTGGGCAAGTGTGCGGTTTTGAACGTATCATACAATGTTGGAGCAAGTGTGCAGTTGTGAGCATATCATACAATGTTGGAGCAAGTGTGCAGTTTTGAGCGTATCATACAATGTTGGAGCAAGTGTGCGGGTTTGAACGTATCATACATAGTTGGGGCAAGTGTGCAGTTTAGAGCGTATCATACAATGTTGGAGCAAGTGTTCGGTTTGAACGTATCATTCAATGATGGAGCAAGTGTTCGGTTTGAACGTATCATACAGTGTTGGAGCAAGTGTTCGGTTTGAACGTATCATGCAGTGTTGGAGCAAGTGTTCGGTTTGAACGTATCATACAGTGTTGGAGCAAGTGTTCGGTTTGAACGTATCATACAGTGTTGGAGCAAGTGTTCGGTTTGAACGTATCATACAGTGTTGGAGCAAGTGTTCGGTTTGAACGTATCATACAGTGTTGGAGCAAGTGTTCGGTTTGACGTATCATACAGTGTTGGAGCAAGTGTTCGGTTTGAACGTATCATACAGTGTTGGAGCAAGTGTTCGGTTTGAACGTATCATACAGTGTTGGGGAAAGTGGTTTGGACGTATCAACCAATATTGGGGCATGTGTGGGGTTTTGACGTATCAACCAATATTGGGCATGTGTGAGGTTTTGGACGTATCAACCAATATTGGGGCATGTGTGAGATTTTGGACGTATCAACCCATATTGGGGCATGTGTGAGGTTTTGGACGTATCAACCAATATTGGGGCATGTGTGAGATTTTGGACGTATCAACCCATATTGGGGCATGTATGAGGTTTTGTACGTATCAATCAATATTAGGGCATGAGTGGGGTTTTGGACGTATCAACCAATATTGGGCAAGTGTGAGGTTTAGGACGTATCAACCAATATTAAGGCATGTTTGAGGTTTAGGACGTATCAACCAATTTTAGGGCATTTGTGAGGTTTTGGACGTATCAACCAATATTGGGGCATGTGTGAGGTTTTGGACGTATCAACCAATATTGGGGCATGTGTGAGGTTTTGGACGTATCAACCAATATTAGGGCATGTGTGAGGTTTTGGACGTATCAACCAATATTGGGCATGTGTGGGGTTTTGGACGTATCAACCAATATTGGGCATGTGTGAGGTTTAGGACGTATCAACCAATATTAAGGCATGTTTGAGGTTTAGGACGTATCAACCAATATTAGGGCATTTGTGAGGTTTTGGACGTATCAACCAATATTGGGGCATGTGTGAGGTTTTGGACGTATCAACCAATATTAGGGCATGTGTGAGGTTTTGGACGTATCAACCAATATTGGGGCATGTGTGAGGTTTTGGACGTATCAACCAATATTAGGGCATGTGTGAGGTTTAGGACGTATCAACCAATATTAGGGAATGCGTGAGGTTTAGGACGTATCAACCAATATTAGGGCATGAGTGGGGTTTTGGACGTATCAACCAATATTGGGCATGTGTGGGGTTTTGGACGTATCAACCAATATTGGGCATGTGTGAGGTTTAGGACGTATCAACAAATATTGGGCATGTGTGAGGTTTTGGACGTATCAACCAATATTGGGGCATGTGTGAGATTTTGGACGTATCAACCCATATTGGGGCATGTGTGAGGTTTTGTACGTATCAATCAATATTAGGGCATGAGTGGGGTTTTGGACGTATCAACCAATATTGGGCAAGTGTGAGGTTTAGGACGTATCAACCAATATTAAGGCATGTTTGAGGTTTAGGACGTATCAACCAATTTTAGGGCATTTGTGAGGTTTTGGACGTATCAACCAATATTGGGGCATGTGTGAGGTTTTGGACGTATCAACCAATATTGGGGCATGTGTGAGGTTTTGGACGTATCAACCAATATTAGGGCATGTGTGAGGTTTTGGACGTATCAACCAATATTGGGCATGTGTGGGGTTTTGGACGTATCAACCAATATTGGGCATGTGTGAGGTTTAGGACGTATCAACCAATATTAAGGCATGTTTGAGGTTTAGGACGTATCAACCAATATTAGGGCATTTGTGAGGTTTTGGACGTATCAACCAATATTGGGGCATGTGTGAGGTTTTGGACGTATCAACCAATATTAGGGCATGTGTGAGGTTTTGGACGTATCAACCAATATTGGGGCATGTGTGAGGTTTTGGACGTATCAACCAATATTAGGGCATGTGTGAGGTTTAGGACGTATCAACCAATATTAGGGAATGCGTGAGGTTTAGGACGTATCAACCAATATTAGGGCATGAGTGGGGTTTTGGACGTATCAACCAATATTGGGGGCATGTGTGAGGTTTTGGACATATCAACCAATATTGGAGCATGTGTGAGGTTTAGGGCGTATCAACCAATATTAGGGAATGTGTGAGGTTTAGGACGTATCAACCAATATTGGGGCATGTGTGAGGTTTTGAACGTATCAATCAATATTAGGGTATGTGTGGGGTTTGGGACGTATCAACCAATATTAGGCATGTGTGAGGTTTAGGACGTATCAACCAATATTAGGGCATGTGTGAGGTTTAGGATGTTTCAACCAATATTAGGGCATTTGTGAGGTTTTGGACGTATCAACCAATATTAGGGCATGTGTGGGAGTTTGGACGTATCAACCAATATTGGGCATGTGTGGGGTTTTTGACGTATCAACCAATATTGGGCATGTGTGAGGTTTAGGACGTATCAACCAATATTAGGGCATGTGTGAGGTTTAGGACGTATCAACCAATATTAGGGCATTTGTGAGGTTTTGGACGTATCAACCAATATTAGGGCATGTGTGGGGTTTTGGACGTATCAACCAATATTGGGCATGTGTGAGGTTTAGGACGTATCAACGAATATTAGGGCATGTGTGAGATTTAGGACGTATCAATCAATATTAGGGCATGTGTGAGTTTTAGGACGTATCAACCAATATTAGGGCACGTGTTAGGTTTTGGACGTATCAACCAACATTGGGCATGTGTGAAGTTTAGGACTTATCAACCAATAGTAGGACATGTGTGAGGTTTAGGATGTATCAACCAATATTAGGGCATGTGTTTGGTTTTGGACGTATCAATCAATGTTGGGGCATATATGGGGTTCTGGACATAACAATGTTTGTTATGTGTGTGGGTTTAGACATTTCAATCAGTGTTGGGGCATATGTGAGGCTATACCCATATTAACCAGTAGTTGTGCAAGTTCCAGGTGGTAACAGCTATGAATTTAATGCTTTTCGGCTTTTTGTTGATATTTAACGTCGTGTTGAAATACTGCGTATATTAATATTTAATTTTTCTATTCAACAATTCTAGACCGTTTAAATATGTAAACGAACATCATTCTAATCTGAAAATAGACGACGATAGTGGCATTTGGCATGTTTAAGGGTGGACTTCACTGGACTTGATTATTTATTTCATTTCACCCCGCCGTGACAAAAATTACCAAGGACAATTTTACTAAAAAGTAGTGCTTTGTTGGAACAATAACTTCACTTCATGTTTTCTTGTCGAGATTAAATCATTTCACGTCGATTTAATTTCCGATGCAAATGTAACTTTTGTCCTTAAATGAGTTTGAACTCGATGTAGTGATCAAATGTGAGGAGCAGGTTTATGATCTTTTTTCTGCTACAAGTTCATTCTATTACCGAAATATTTGTCAAATATTCACCTTATTACTTCAAAGTTGGCTGTTGTTGTCGTTTTTTAAATTTGAATGGTAAGGTGCTGATCAACTACCCATCCTTATTGGTTTTGATGAATTATCAGCGTAAATAAAACAAATCGTGTGTTTTCAGTGTGCTATGGTATTCAGCGGGGTACCTTGCACTGAGACAAACAATTATCCTCTGTATGTAAAACAACTGTTTTCTCTTTGTCATGTTACCAGCTCGCTAAATTTATTTTTGGTACAATTTGTGCATTTTTCCCATTAATAAGGGAAATATTTTAAAGATAATCATGATAAATTTGTTTTGTTATGTACAGTGATGTATAAGCATGTTATTTGGATTTTGAATATGCGATCAATTTAGGCCAGTGTTATCAAGGAGGATACCTAAGCATTAACTAACAATTAGTACAAGTATCAAGTGCTTCGTTTCTGGTGACCTTGTTTGCCTTTCTTCTTTTAGTTTCATTTTGGTATTGAAACAGGTATTTGGCTTTTTCTCGAAATTTCTAAATTCATTTTAAATCTTAGATCATTATTTTAGTGTTGGTTTTAATTTAGTATTTTCGTTAGCCTTTAAAGGGTTTTGAAACTTTTAAAGGAAACCGTTTTTAAGATCAGCTTGATAAACTATTAGTTTACTGTTTAAGAATTGCCCGAATATCTGACAGTCATCTTTTTTACCCTAGTCTATCTTAATCGCAGGATGTTACGAGAACCTTTTCCATGGATACAAATTCCCGATTTAAGTACATTCGCGTTATGAAAATATATCAAAATCGTTCAATGTACGCAGTCAGCTTTACATATGGCAATAAGACGAAACCATTTAACATATTGTGGATGCATGCGTCCCTAGAACTTGCAACTGGATTATATATAAAATTGAGTATTCAACTAATATGTGCCCCGATAAACCTGTTACACTTTAGATTGAGACAACTATACCCGAGCTTGTCCCTGAAACTAATCTATATTTAGTTAATTGTTATAATCCCAGGTTAGGCTACAGTATCTACCATGGTTTACAGCGAAGTGATATGTTATATATATTTCTCAAAGTATAAGAATAAAGGTTGGATAGGTTTACAATTGGGCATCAAACACACACTTTGCAACCCAACAAAATATTTTCTGGAAACTCACCTGCAAATGCCAGAATCATCAAAATTAAACCAATGAGCATATTCGTAATCATACTTATCGACACAATTCATGATGGAGTTGATGAGAACGAAGTAGGTAGACTGATAAAAAAATGTATTTACAAGCTATAATGAAGTGAATGATAAACAAGGAAACAATTACGACTCGGTGCATTATAAGATGATACGTAATATTACGTATCATAACCAGGCTATAACCAAGCCAATGAGCTTCTCAAATGGCAGAAGGGACACCCAACCGTTACTTTAAACGCTTTAAGTGTTACTTTACACATCACAAGGTAATAGCTAAAGCATGTAAAACAAATGTTATGGTATCGTTAAAAAAACATTTCATGCATTTGAAATGTTTTGTAGAGTACGTATCCGCAAAGATAGGTGTAGCTTGTTTGGTGTTACATGCTTGTGAAATATACTTTTCACTCCTAAACGAACAAAATACAAACACATTTATGCCGCGTCACGAGAGTTTGAATCTCCTGACAAATTATCTTTCAAACCTTCTGTTTGTTTATACCCACTACTCTAATGAAAACACTTAAAGAATTTAAGTTTTCATAATACCATAACATTTAAATAAGAATGGACAAAAAACAGCATAAAAGACCGACGTATATATTGAGCTCATATTTTGACGTCACATATTTGACGTTGTAACTGTTTGGAGATTTCTATTTGCATGTCTTACCACCACTTTGTGTTTAGTGTTGTTTCGCAAGAATAAATATTATCTGGTTTGAAATTTAAATCCCTTGATTGATTTAGTGATTAATTGTAAATAGGAAACTCAAGGGACAAGCCAAAAATACAACTATTTAAGGGTTACTTAGAGTAGATGCACAAGGCACAAAACCTACCGGACACGCAACGTCATAAACAAAGCTAGGCGCTTTTCGGACATGTTGCATAATCACAAAGACCGCGATGGGTTCAAGTTTTATACCAAACATCAGACTCAAATTTCATTACGATGATGCTTTAATAGCCAGTTATAAATATATAAAGCATGAAAAGTATTTGTTGGCTTTACTATATCATCTTCAACACATAAACAAAATGAATTACTGAGACAGGCCTAGTTAAATCTTTAATTGACATGTTAAAGGACACTTTACACATACGAGTATTACATCGAAATATTGTTATTAAAATATTGGTGAACCTGTAAATAAGTACTCCACTTAACACTTTTCTTACATTATTAATAAAAGCAAAATTAAACATAAATGCCTAATCCGTACCGGCACTAACTTGAAGGAAATGAAGTGTAAAGCAAACACAAAGCACAAGATAATCCATTTATATCAATCAAACGCTATAGTTAATTATTAGGCAACGATTCAGTTTGCGCACCGAAAAGCAATGACATACGATTTTTACATCACTTTTGTCTTTACTTTAGTATGACGAACTAATGTTCACATTTCAATACAATTCGTATTTCTAAAACAAAAAAACACGGAAGTTTTTCTATTGAAATAGAAAACAATGACAGCCAGACAGATGGGTATTACCCTCAACTATCCAATGTCTCAACGAAACGCACATTTGTTTTGGTATGAGAGAATATTACAAACCTTGATCTCTAGCGATTAACGAAAATTACCGTAATACTGAAATGCAATATTTACATTTGTTGTTGTGTTTATATCGATGAGCTATATATGCTTACTTTACAAATGCACAAAGGTCTAGGCCGATGAGCAATCACTTAATATTATAAACATAGATAATGAATACACGTAAACTATATAATATTATTACATATACAACTGTCTCTGGTAGGCCAATGTTGAATAATGCATTGACTTAGGGGCACTCCTAAGAATAAATCGTTGATTGTAAACTTCATAGTTCAAAAGAGGACATTGAATATAGGTACATTAAAATGCCATGTGCCCGGATGAGGTCCAAAATGCACTCTCTTTCTTTAATTTCGAAAATGCTATTGTTTTAATATTTTATTAAAGTCTGAGTAATTAATGCAAATTATAATTAATTGGTATGTATACTTGGATTTCAGTCCAAAACTTGCAATCAGAAAGAAAAAAAAACACACAGATATTCCAGAGATTAATATATTTTGTAGAGGATTAGAATTTTGTTCAAAGAGAATGAATTTTCCTAGGATTTACATGACAATTTTTTTTTATTGCTTAAATCAATTGGAGTGAAAATGAATTTTAAGGAAATTTATAATTGTGATATATGTAAAACGCTAGAAATGGTATTTTACGAGTCCAATGTATGCCTATAAGCATTCAAATGTATGAGGAAAATCAATATGTAGTCTGTAACATATAGGTAATGGTCTATTTATTGGTATTAAACATATACCCCAAAATGGCCAATAACGTATAGGTTACAGACAATATACTACTATATATGGAAGTTAGCGCATCCAGACGAACGATTAGTTTTCATATTTACTTCAACGTATTTGATAACGTATATTATTGTTGAAATGATTTGTTCAAACTTTACTTACCTCTTGTCGTTTTGGCCCGATGTACCAAATCTCGACAACCGAGACCGCAACCACATTTCATTCACGTCATGTTTCACTACATTTTAAGGATTAAAATTCGATATGTTGCATTTTATTGGGGTATGGTATGCAATGGGGCTGTTCAAAATGACTCCACCAACATTTTGAACTGCGCCATTGCATACCATACCCCAATAAAATGCAACATGTCGAATTTTAAAACTTATATTTACATTCATTTAAATCTACATTTCTGCTAAAATAAATTGATTATTCAAGAGCATTTTCTCTCTTCTTTCTCTCCTAAAGAGAACAGCTATCGTAACCTAATTTTATACGACAATGAATGCACAGATAAAATAGTTCCTTATTTATATGTTTATTTTCTATCTTTTCAAGGTCAAGAATATTATGAATACGTATTATTGCATACAATGTGTGTTTTCGGTCCGTTATCGTGGTGTATTAAAATGCAAAAACCCGGGCGTTATCGGTAGAAAACGTGCATTATTCAGTAAATTCACGTGCCGTTAATGCCCAGTTTTTTTTGTTTTACATATGCGCTTTCAGGGCCCGCATCATAACAATGAAGGCTGAGCGACCTGGTTTCTGACCGAAAGTTGGTCAACGATGCAAACTCTTGCACAAAAACATATTTTAGAATATATAATGTAGCTGCATACAAATACCAAAACAAGAAATAAACCACAAAAGTCATATAACTTACATATTTTCTGCTGAGTTGTCTTTTCCTGGCAAGCTGATGTGTTTACCAAATAGTCTTTTCTGCAGTTGTTTTAACTATTAAAAGCACTAAATTATGTCCAAAACGACTAATTCCTCCGAACTTTTAGTTATTGCTGTCGATTTTATTCAGAACATACGACTTATATGGACATGATTCCATTATGTCGTATGCAATGAACAAAGAAATTTCAAATACTTTTTCTCTGATGCTGAAGATGCTGTACATTTTATCAAAAACATGTTTACACACTTTTCAGGCTTAAATTAGTTATCAAAACAAATAATGGTTAAAGTAGGACTGAATAGGTAATTAATTGATTACCCAATAGGTATTGTGTGTAAATAATCCCAGTAATCCAGTCAATTTTCGAAAAAACAACACTTTCAAAACGAATGAACACTGCAAAAAATGGCGTCGAAAAAAAACGCAGCTGCCGAGTTATGTTGCGGCCCGAATCGAGCTTAATGTAAAACTTTTTCATTGACATCACTCATGACGTCATACAAGCACCCGTTATAGAGGTTATTTTGAACTAACTGTTTTTGCATTTTCGTGACATTTAACAGCATTTTTAAACACAAACGTTTCTTCAACTGTTCCATCCATCATGAAATTATCTACATTAAAATCAATCAAATTATCGTTGCTTATTTTGTTTTAACTGCTTTACTGCAGTTTACAGTTTTGCATGTTGCCAATAATTTTACTACGATTTCATTAAAAAAATAGCTCCGTAGTAAATATGCCCCGGCCCTTGGTATTATTGCGCCCAATGACAGGACAGAAGTATCGAACAAACGCACGCGGTAGCGATGGGAAATGCCATTGCACTTTATACAGAAATAAAGTGCAATTGATAAACAACAACCATCGTTAAGGAATGAAGTGTGAATGTAAATATTATATAATAACGTACTTCATATACCAGTAATGACCGCGAAATTGGTTCAACCCGATGGCGAAGGTGAAGAAGTTAATTGCTCGATTAAATGGCTTGCAGGTTATAATGTTAGATGTAATGCCCGCTTGCATAGTGTAGGGTTATAGTTAAACGGATTGGATCGCACGATTTATTTTAAGGCCTGAGCGCTAGCAAGACTTTTGTAATAGACCACAATATTTCCACTGAGTACATGTGGAGTTGAAAATCATACTTGAATGAACCAGATTTCAATGAAAATCAATTCATGAAACATACCTGGCAGAATTCTTCATTTACAAAATAAATTCTTATTATTCTAAAAGTATGAGTGTGTAATATTTGGCATATATTAACAGAAAACACATTTATAAAACACGGATATGAAAGGGAAAACTAATTGGAATAATATTACATAACAATTCTAAAAATAAGGCACTAAAGGGGAGGTAACTCAGATATATATTACAGACAGACAGACAGACAGACAATTTATTTTGACTTGTACAATGTACATCGTCAACAACACATAATGATATAACATATAATGTCAACGTGTATGTAAAGTAACAGATAATGCAAACAAATGAGTATATATATACAAATATATATGTACAAAAGTATTCAATACTTCTAAGTAATTAAATTAAATAAACTAATATATATATATCAGAGGATGAACATTAAATAGAATTATGTTCTAACATTAATCAAAGCGGATCTTTCTTTGAGAGCATTTTTAACAAACAGACATAAGTTAATCAGTTCAGCTCTATTGTTAGATTTCAACAGCTGCATATATTTAAATACAGAAGGTCTTATAAAGTAACAATTGTTGATATATTTCTTTCTTAAATTGCTAAAGGATTTACAAACACAAATAAAATGATATTCATCTTCGATGTCATTAGAGTTACAACACAAACAATATCTTTGGTTGCGTACAACGTTATTTCTATTGTATCTACCAGTTTGAATATGGAGTGGGTGCACGGACAGCCGTAGTCTACAAAAGAAAAAACGTAAGCTCTTTGGTAAAATATCTAAATAAGGTTCATATTCCAGACAGGTTTTAAAATGTCTATACACATCTAACACCGTGCTATTTTCTATAGTACTATACCAATCTTGTTTAAAAGTATCGATAATTCTACATTTGAATTTTTTTATGAATGATTTAACATCAATATTGTAATTATCACCAAACACATAACTAAAACCATAATCATTTAATATCTTTTTAACATTATAAACCCAATTACGGCAACCTTTATTACTATCACTCTTAGCCTGTTTGTATACAGATTTTATGATAATATTATCACTGTTAGCAACCTTAAACCAATAAGACAATATACGCTCATATCTATGAATATATAATGGATATCTACCCAACTCTCCGTAAACAGTGGCATTGCAAGTGTTTGTTTTAACGTTCAATAATCTTTTACAAAATTTCAAATGAATTCTTTCTAATTCCTTTGATTTAGTATACCCCCAAACCTCTGCTGAATAATTTAAAATAGAACCAACAAATGCGTCAAATAACTGACACATAATTTTGGGTTTTAAGTCATAATCTTGACATTTACAAAATAATACGTTCATTGCCTTAAGTGCTTTGCCATTCAAATGTTCTTGGTTCAGGTTAAAATTTCCAGTATAATTAAAAACAACACCCAAATTATTAAAATCATCAACAACTTGTATATCATGGCCATTGTAAGTCCATCTTTCATTGGGAAATAATCCGCCTCTTTTACGAAACACCATGATTTTCGTCTTATCAATATTCACCTTTAATCCCCAGGTATTACAGTAATTTGACAAATTGTCCAAATGGGTTTGAATTTCTTCAGGAGATTTTCTTACAATGGCCATATCATCAGCAAATAATAGCATAATTATGACAATATCATCTATTTGTAATCCTGAATTAATATCATTTTGTAAATACAATTCAATATCTTCCACAAATAAAGAAAATAACAAAGGGGACATAACTTCACCCTGACGCAACCCGACAGCATAGCTAAAGTATTCAGAATATGATGACAACGATTTTACACAAGATTTAACCTTCATATACATATCACGCACTATTCTAAGTATTTTTCCCTGTATTCCACATTTATACATTTTCAGCCATAGGGCATTTCTATAAATAGTATCAAAACATTTCATCATATCAACATATATAACATAAAGCCTTTTGTTTTCAAACAAATAATTTTGAATAAGAGATAACAATATAAATATAGCATCAGTGGTAGAGCGCCCTTTTCTGAATCCGAATTGGGCATCCGAAATAATATCATGTTGTTCACAAAACTTTTCAACACGCTTATTTATAACAGTGGTAAATAATTTCGATAAACAACTAACTAAAGTAATTCCCCTATAATTATTTACATCAGAATATGATCCTTTTTTATGTAAGGGGATTATAATCCCTTCAGTCCATTGTTCGGGAAAATAACCGGAATTTAATATATTGTTAAACAAATCACATAGATGTGATGCTAAAATGTCTATAGTTTCAATAAAATATTCATTCAACATATTATCAGTACCATAGGCTTTACAACGTTTTAATGCCTTAGTAGCATTTATTATTTCTTGTACAGATATTGCCTCGTCAAGTTCTGGAAAACTATTATTTGGTGCATTAAAATCATAATTAATATTAAAATCCTCTGCGTCATGATTAAGGCTGCCAAAGACAGAGGTACTGAGATTTGCGAAATATTCTCGAAAATTATCGAGTGGAATTTTATTTGAATTGTTTGTAGTTTTAGACTTAAAATATTTCCAGAATTCTCTAGGCTTACTCTTTCTCAAATTTTCAATATCTTCCATTCTCTTTCTATAATCAATATTCTTTCTCTTACGAACTATATTCTTGTACTGTTTTTTCGCATTACATAATAACAATCTATTTGCATCTGACCTATCAGTATTAAAAATTCTAAGGGCATCTAAATACAAATCACGTGCTACAGTACAATCATGATCGAACCAATTCTTATTGTTATGGGTATAATTCTCAAAATTTACATGATCTGAATAAAAACATTCTTTTGAAAACAATGGTTCAGCTACACTTTGAATAGTGTTTGTGAAGGAATGTAGCATATTGTTAACTGCGTCTCTGTTTGAGCAATCAACATTATGAAAAATATTATTGAAAACAGGTAAATTAGAAATAATCCTGGAGCGAAATTGCTCCCGAAAAGAGACATCCCATTTAAATTTAAGCTCCGAGTACTTTGTAGTATTAGGTTCAATAGTATTGCATAGCAATGAAATATGTAACGGAGCGTGGTCACTCCATTCATTGAAAGATTTAATAGTAAATTCTTTAATCTGTGAAAAATTACGCTCGCTTGACAATAAATAATCAATCATAGAACAACCGTTATGTGACAAAAATGTATACTGATCAGTGTTACCAATACGACCATTAACAATACGAATACTTGACCCTTTACATATATCTAATAATTTTATCCCATGGCTATTACTTGATATGTCGATAGAGGCCCTATCGGGGATACAGTCAAAGTCATAATCAGGGCTGTCAATATTACAATTATATTTATCATGTATTACATAGTCCTTTTTATTACTCGTTCTACTATTAAAATCACCACATACATATACACTACCAAGACTGTCATATAAAGACAACTCATGTTCTAAAATATCAAACAAATCAACATTAACAGTGTTATATATAGGTGAATCTTCGCCCCAAATATATGCACCACATAAATATATATCCTCAACTGTGTTAAAAAAATTGTGGTCAAACTTAAGCCATATAATTGTGTCAAAGTGGTTTCTAATAATTTCAATTCCCTCGCTTAAACAATCTTTATAATACAAAACAATACCCCCACTATTTCTTTTAGCGTTCCTATGCTGAAATTTACGATAAAAATTATGCGATTTATACCACTTTAATTCAATATTGCTAGAAGAATCACACCATGATTCATACAAAAAACAAATGTCATATTTATCTAAGATATTTACAAAGTCGCTGCTCTCCTTTTTGTCCCTAGTGAGACCGTGGACGTTCCACGAGAGAACTGACAGTTCACCCCCGTCGTGTCCCTACGTCCGCACCGGTTTGCCGTCCACGTACAGCGTGTCAAAGATGATCCACGCACGCTTACCCTCCTTCCTGGCGTCCTTCATCTTGGGCACTAAACGTCGTCGTTTGTCCATCACATCATATATTACACAATTAATATTCAATGCGATTTCCCCCCTTCTGAACTGCTCTAGCAGTGAAATTAGCTAAATGGTGAGTGAGTGAGTGAGTGAGTGAGTGAGTGAGTGAGTGAGTGAGTGAGTGAGTGAATTTTGTATTGATTTCCAGACTTGTGGAAGTGTTTCTAAGTGAATGAATTTGTTTCTCAGATCAATTTGAAACTCCAATTATGATACGGACATGTATATACCAATTAACTTGAACAAAAACCCTTTTACTTTATTTAGTGTACAACTGTTTACGATATGGTGCGTTTTCAACAATTTTAAGAGAGGGCGGGGTTGGGGGTCAGTTGAGGTCATCCCCACCCCTTAACCTGCTTAGTGATATTTCATTAATTAAAAACAAAAACAAATGATACATAAATTTGCTCTTGAATTCCGCTTTAATGTCTTCTTTTTTAGAACTCATTGTCATTGAATTGGTATTGGAGAACATCAGTACGTTCATATCATATCACAATGGAATTGACATATGCAAAGATAAGTTACGATTTACTTTAGGCCTTTTTTATGAATTATATATTTTACGAACGGCCAGAGTTGTAAAGTGTAGGAGGAGGAGGAATTAAAAATAAAAATAAAATTACATTTTATTTTTTGGTCGGGAAAAAAACACACAGAAAAGCAAAAGCTATGATGTATTCTCTATGATTTTCTATTTTAATGTCAAGTCAATATGTAAGTGTGCGCACATTTGTTTTTGTTTCATCTGACAAGTTCACTTCATATTTTCATTAATCACTCTTTATGATTGTAAATGCATGTTATAATAGACAAGTGACATAAAAAAATCAAATATTTTCGGTAAATTCGGCTATCACTCCATTGTGTTGTCTTGGCTGCAAACTGTCTAATACCAATTCACCAACCATGTCATTGTTACAGTTAGCAAAAGAACTTTTTTGTTTCCTTCTATACAGCGAATATTTATCCGCCAGGAACTTGTAAACTAACTGATTATAGCTGTCTGATAAAACAAAATCTGTCTATCCAACAGTGATTCAAGTAATACTAATTGTCCATCACACATTCTGTCCAACAAGCAGTTCAAACAACACTAGTGGTCCAACCAACACTACCGGTCCAACCATTTATAGTTGTTCAACCAACACGTATGGTCCATCAAATATAGCGGTCCAGCAAGCAATAGATGTCCAACCAACAATAGTGTTTCAACAGGCATTAGCTTACATCATGTTGCTACCAATCTAGCAGCCCAACTGATTGTATTGATGTTCTTCATTGAAAGTAATGATCTCAGTAGATACCATCAGCTTATTTGAATCATATCTGTAAAGAAAGGAATGGAACATTAAAAGTATTTTTTTTTATAAAAGAAAGAAGTTACTTTCAGACTTTTTTTATGGATGGGTTTTTAGACAATCTGGACCCCGATTTAATTCCAGGCCTGGGTGTATGTGACTAGTCCAGTGGCCATCATAATGTTTAAACATAACTAACTAGTAACAAATCATTCAGAAGCTGAGAACACTACAAAGGTGACAGCATAACATTATTACTCTAAGTAAAAAAAATATAACATATTTATAAAACACACAGAGCAGTATAAATTTCATAATTTATATTAATGATGATTTATATACATGTATGTTCATTCATAATACTATTACATAGTTATAATGTACATACAAATTCCTCATTATAGATTATGACAGTCAGATAGTAAAACAGCGTAATTTATTTGTGTTTATTTTCAAAACAAATGTTTTAGAATAGATGAGACTTATTTGTTGTTAATAATACTCCAATAAGAAAAGAAACCGAAGTCTTTTCTGAACCATCTACCCCACCCACCAGAACTAAACTGTCCAGGCAAACAGTCAAGCGATTGATAGCTCACGACATTTAAATTATATCACAATAATATAATATAAACTCATTAAAATGACAAATATAAAAATAAATAAATAATAACAAACCTGGTACGATAGTTAGTCCATATTATCGCTGTTATTATACTTCGTTATAACCCGGAAATAAACCGGAAGTCACCCTGCCGCAAGTGATTATCCGGTTGAGCCAAACCCGGTACCAGGTATCGATATCAAGAAAAGCCGTTATCACAGTTAATGTTACCGGATTATGTTGTTACCGTGTTATTTAAAGTATGCATTGGTTGTGAAAAAGCAATCTATAACGGACCGTGGATACTTGGATTTATCATCTGATAATTACCCTGATATCAACATAATCCGGTATCAGAAAGTGATACCTGATACGGGGGATACCAGGTACCGGATACCGGGTTTTTAGCACCAGCCTGCAAATCCGATGAATGTTTTTCAATGACTTAAACTATTTCAGAAATGTTTACACCAACATTTTTACAACTATTGGGATGTCCTCTGCTTTTAATGATTTGCCGCGATAAAATTTCATCGGCGGAAATAAAAACAAAGTAAATAGGCTAGGATGTTACTATCATCGTTAAAGGTCAAGGCCACTGCACATCGTCTCAATAAGGACATCATTTGTACCCGGTAATATGGTAATCCATCAATTCATAAGTAAGTTATAGCGCGGACACGAGCATGTGAACTCTGACCTTTAAATGTCTCGTGTGACCTTGACCTTTGAGGTAATCGACTAAAATCGCACCCGCTCAACTCAAAAAGTCGTCCTGCATAATGAGAGCTATTCGTAAGTTAACGGCCAGTGATTTGTTAAGATGGTTAATGATTTATTCATTGTGATAAAAAAAACAACGTTTACTGAATATCTTGAGCAATGGGATGTAAAACAAAGAGTGGTGGATCCGTGATATATTGGTAACACACTTGCCAGTCAATCCAGGGGTCGCAGGTTCGATTCCCTGCCGCACCATTAAAATGATGACACTAATCATTTACCGTGATTTGGGTCCCGTGTGAAAGTCGTAGGGTAGCTCTACCCAGCGTTACATTCTGTCAAAGAGCTATTCTCAAAATACTTAGATGACTAACAATCTTATCCGGCCACTCGCCGTATCAGTCTTGCACGAGTGTGACTATAAATACACTCAAAACCAATGTATGACAATCCAGTATGAAGGCATGTTCGGATCAAAATTTCTTTAAAACACACTATATAAATAATAAATATTTTTGCAGGAACAACCTTTTTGGCTAGTCTTCCAATGTGAGAAAAGCATCACCGGCAGAGGTCATTCGGTACTCGATGAATGTACATTCAACACAGAAATCCGTGCAAAGAACACAGATACGCCCCTCTGCAAGATTTTGTCACAAACGCTCGGTCACTTTCTGCTAATAGTTAATACATGTGCAATGAAATTACCAGAACGAAAGAGGTGGGGAGAAAAATGCAAACATCACACTTTCTACCCCGCAATATACCTACATACCATACTGTATCACATAACTTTGATATAGGGCAAATTGTCCAACGAGTGGTTTTCAAGTTACGCTTTGGACAAATTGCAACAAACCGACCAACCGATTATACGACCGACAGACTGACTCAAATATACACCCTTCAAACTTTATTTTTCGCGGGGTATAGAAATGTTTTGATGTTGTTGAAACAATAATCCTGGAATATAAGGATGCTATGGTTTAGCGCAGCCCATTTCTTTAGACATAATTGCAGATTTTTCTCACGCTAGTCTGAAATGTATGGATTCTAATCCTAATAGAATCATGAAGAATCTCTGTTGGTATCCAACCGATGCAGTCTCGAGAACTATTTTTAAGGGGATAAGTGGCGGGAGGTGGTGTTTCATATTACAATATACCGCTTCAAGAATTGAAATGAAATAAAAACAACGACAACAAAACAACAACAATAACAACAACAACAACAACAACAACAACACATTCTTCTTCAATAGAATACATAATCAAGAAAGATATACCCTTATCACTCATGACTGGGCCGTTAAGGAAGATACCGTTAGCAAATGTTCGTACTTTTCCATTTAGCATTGTTTCCTAGGCTAGTGTTGTGTTTATTTCGGTTAATGACATATAAGTTTTATTCAGACCGCAAAGGTGTAAGGAAGGGATATATCGTACCTTTTGTTTCGTTTTAAATACCTCATTTAACTCCGTGACAGACACGACAATTAATCGGAGCTAATGTGCCTTAATGTCAAAAAGCGACATAAAGCATTTAGGCAAATCAGTATTTACTTCGCTGATTTTTACTTGCTAGATATGAAACCCGGAGGTAACTCTTGCTACGACAAGTGTTTATGTTTCGGACGCAGTAACGACCCTGCCTTATTCAACACAATTGCAACACTGTTACGTTGGAAAATATTCGATGCTTAAGGCATTAACAGAATGGATCACAACTTGGATGACTTCATTACGCTGGTCATGTAGATTCCAACAATAGTGTCCAACTAGTTTTAATAGTATTTGTGATAAACTCAGTGTTTTGATAGTTGATGCGTTTAACCATATCGCAGATTTTCTCTTGTTTGTCTAAAATCATTATAGGCTCTTCCTGTTCAACGCCCACCCTTCCGGCATCCCAACTTCCGGTCCCTGTCGCCACTTGTTGCAATATCCGGACCCTCGTGGCGCGATCACCCTGTGGGACCTGAAACATTTTTTTCAATCGTCCCCCCAGAATTTAACAATTTACTATGTCGGTATCCATGTACAGGCAGCCTTCAATTTACTTTTAGAGGTGTTATTTAATCTTAACGCTTCAAGATAAGGAAGAGAATAAAAACATGATAGTCCGCTAAAACACTTTTTTTCTGAAATACATAGGGAATATTATGTTAGGCGGTGTGATCCGTGATGTTGTATCACTTCGAGTTGCTTGTGGAAGAATCCGTATCGCACGAGACCTTCAAACTATTTCTGAATAAAAACAGCAAACTATTTTATTTTTTTAATTTCATCGAACCCAAAACAGATAAGCAACTAGACCACATAGTTTCAAATATAGATGTACAATGCAAAATATGAATGGCGTATGAATAAAAATTATTCACGCGACTCTGTGTGACGTCAATAATGAATTGACTGAAACGAAAGTAAACGTCCGCCATTTTCAAACAAGTAAACGGTTGAACTGTTTAAACTGGTTAATGTGAGTTTTATTCATGGAACTAATTCTTTTAAGGGCACTCAATCACTGTCACTATCGATTATACGAATCCGACTTCGTGTGTTTTTGTGGGGATCTGTCATTGTTTACAAAATCGCGTTTGATAAGATATTATAGCTGCCCGTAGTGTACATGTATGTTTGCAGCCGACACATAAGTTAACCGGAAATCGCGTTCGGTTTGGCGATATTCTGCATATTTTAACAAGCAATTTTTAAATAGGAATTCATTGCTAAACATTTCTTTACTTTCTTAAGAATTGCTGTCATATACACCTGAACAATAATACCATTTTAGCTATTTATTTACATTATAAGTAAACCAGGTCAATCTAAAAATAGAATCGGAATGGCGGAAACATGTACGATAAAAAAAGTAGTTTATTTTTATTTTTTCCTGTCGATCATTTGTCATTTACAGTTAACAACTTCAGTATTTTTGATATGAGAATATTTATAGGTGTATAAGATTTTTTTTTCAGTAATGAAATTATCCTTATTCATCTTGGCAAGACCGTTTGGGTATCCAACGTAGCAAATTTCCGTTCTCTCCCAAAACACGTTGTTTCCAAGGAAAGTGTTGTCAAGTTAATGAAACATATGTTATCTTTCGGGGCGTATCTTATGATCCGTTATATATACTTCATTTAACTTTATTCTTGGTTCAGGCTTAATGTCAACGTGCGACATAAAGTCAGCATCAAGGCATTTTAGCGGATTTAAACCATTGTATCCGATTGCACGTGATAATTATGTCACTTCAGCCGCTGAAAAATCTTCCTTCAAATCAATCAGTATTTTCTTGGACTACTTGTAGATTAAGTCACCATGACAAAGTACACTATTTAATAAAAGCGATGACATGTCGAATGACATGGGTGTTTAGAAAACGTGCAACAATTGATATATTGACATCGCTTGAAGAGGTGATTTCGATTTTACTGGCCAACGTGTAAGTGTACCAAACCATATCTTTATGATCAAGTATCTAGTATTAATTGCAATGGGCTCGTCCGCAATATGTATGTGTGTGTGATTACATAAACATGGTTTGGTGTACACGTACAAATTATAAATAAGCAATATTTTCAACAAGTTATGCATCCTAGGTACATTCAAGCAACATTACAGTTCAAACGCGGCACTTACCTACTACGCACATTATCATTTGTGAGTTTATTTCTTGCAAGCGCTTCGTCAGGCGGCGCAATAGGCGAAACTAGCTCCGGACCCAATATTACCTCCGTGCCCGTCAGTCATCTATATAACGGAGCGAATATAATATAAAAGGACGCCCATTCCGCTAACAACATAATGTCTTACATTCAAAGTTCCTAATGCATTCGCCCAATCATGGCATGTGCATCTGAAACACTGGCTTGCCATCGTGCACCACAAAGTATTGTTTATTTCTGTCCGCTCTTACCACAATCGCTTTCAAATAATGATCTCTACAACAACAAATTATAATCTCCGAAATAATAGCAATTTCATTTCTACTCCTCGCAGAACAGAGTTATTCTCAAAGTCTTTAATTCCATAAGCAATAGATTTATATAATAATTTAGAACATAACATTACAGCATCTCCTTCAAATTCGGCATTTAAAGCAAATTTAAGGGAAAATTTCAAAGGTCCTGTGGTTCCCAAGTACTTTCTGTTAGGAGAACGTGTATACTCTGTAATGCATGCTCGTATAAGGAACCATTGTAGTAATCTTAACTTTGACCTCTATAATAACCATTTACTTAAAAGCACTAGATGCCAGTGTGGTTACCCAGTTGAAGATGCAGAGCATTATTTCTTTAGGTGTTATCTTTATACTCAGAAACGTATATCCATGTTTCGTGGAACACGTGCGTTTCACCCACTTAGCATTACGTCGTTATTATTTGGAAAACCCTTACTCTTACGCCGCATATCATCTGTACTAATTTAAGTGCACTTTTTATGTAACTATTCATGTGAGCAAGTTTAGAATTATCTTAGGTTTTGCGGGTTTTCATTACAAGCGAAATTCGCCGGACAATTACGTTTCGCGATAGTATCTCTCTTTTGATACCATGCAAATATAATCCTATTTTTAGCAGGGTTTTAATATTGCCACAAGACAAGAGTTCCGTGTTGCTACAGACGACGATCTTCAACAAGGGAGGTAGTTGCGTGATGACAATAAAAAGTAGTTCTTTTAGTTATTTCTTTGTTTTTGCTCGTGGGCAAGTTAAGGGTTTCCAGCATGGCCAATTGTTTGGATCTATTTATCTGGAGTTTGGAAAACTGAATCTGACAATAGTCCTCATATAAAACAGTTGTATGTGCTAGTAAGCTCTACATAGGCTCGCTTACGAACATATTTCATGGACGAGTTTAATATTGATTTATACAATATGACGACTCGTGACAGATCCTTTAAATATATATAAAAATGGTGTACATGTATTTATACAATTATACTATACCAATGTTTATCATAAGTGAATGCTCATCGGCACGAGCCTTTGTGCATTTGTAAAGTATGCATATACAGCTCATCGTTATAAACACAAACATATAAATATTTCATTAACGTATGACGGTAATTTGCGATTATTATTGGAGAGCTTGGTATGAAATAGTAGGCGAAAACCCCCGTCTAAATACCAAAAAAAAAGTTTGCGTTTTGTTAATAAATGTGTTAGATAAGGAATACCGATCTGTCTGGCTGTCATCGTTGTCTGTTTCAATAGAAAACGTTCGTGTTATATTGGTTTTAAAAATACAAAAAAGATTTAAATGTGAACAATAGTTTTCCACACTGAGATAAAAGCGATGTTAACATCGTATGTCATTGATTTTCGGTGCGCAACCTTAATCGTTGCCTTATTATAAGATTTAGTGTTTGATTGATATATATATTCATTATGTTTGCTTTAAACGTTTTTGCTTTCAAGATGGTGCTTATTCGGATTAGGTATTTATGTTTAGTTTTTCTATTATTAATAATGTTAGATTTTTTTAGGTTGAGTAATTATTTACAGGCTTGCCCATATTCTAATAACAATATTTCAATCAACTTTGTGTAAATTGTACTCCAACATGTCAGTTAAAGATTTTACTAAAGGGCCTGTCCTTGTAAATAATGTTTTGTTACCGTATGTGTTTAAGAAGATATCTTAAAGTCAACAACTACTTTTTATGCTTTATATATTTATATCTGGCTATTAAAACATCATCGTAATGAAATGTATGCTTGGTGTTTGGTGTTAAATTACGTTGCTTGCCTGTCGTTGAGAGTCTGGTAGGCTAAAAGCTTTGTGCATCTACTCGCGGCTTGTCATTCTAGTTACCCTTGTTCAATTAACCATCACAGCAACCAAGTGATTTAAATTAAAATCAGATATCATTAATGCTTGCGAAACGCACTAAACTCAAAATGGTAATAATACAGCCAAAGATAATCTCGAACCAATCAAAAACAAATACATGACGTCAAAATATGAGCTCAATACATACGTCGGTCTATTATGCAGCTTTTGTAAATTCATATTGAAATGTAGTGATAACTTAAATTCTTTAAGTGTGTTTATTAGAAGAATTATGGGTTTAAAGAAAGAGTTGGTTTTGAACATAATTTGACAGGAGATCCGAACTCTCGTGATGTGGCTTAAATGTGTTTGTATTTTTTTCATTTAGGAGTGAAAAGTATCTTTTACAAGCATGTAAGGTCAAATATGCTACCCGTATTATTGAGGATACGTAATCTACAAATCCACTTCAAATGCACGAACTGTTTTTAGACGATACCATTTCATTTGTTTTCCATGTTTTAGCTATTACCCTGTGCGATGTAAAGTAATAATTCAAGCTGAAAATGTATGACACATTTAAAGTTACGATTCTTAAAAACCAGTTGTCTTTTGACGTTTTATAGTCTATAAAGTTGTGTTTTAGTCCATTGGCTGAATTTATAGCCTGGTCATGATACGTCATGAAAAGCGTCGTTTTTATATCTTTGTTTATCATACACTTCATTTCAGCTCGTAAATAGTTGTTTTTTTATCATTCTACCTCATTCGTTCTTATAACTCCATGGAGAATGCAATCGATAGGTATGGCTACGTATATGGACATTGGTTTAATTCTGGGTATTTTGCCATTTGCAGGTGAGGTTACATTGTTGTTGTTTTAATAAATTTTGAAAAGTTTACCGTGCCTTCAATTTACAACATTGAATTATCAGAAAACTTGGTTTTGTTGGGTTGCAAAGTGTTACCCAATTGTAAACATATCCAACCTTTATCCTTATCCTTTAAGAAATATATGTTTGACATATCAATTTACTGTAAACCATGATAGATACTGTAGCCATAGATGTGATGATAAACATTAACAAAATACTATACAGTCAAAAGTCGTTACGTCGACTTTGTCGGGACCTAGGAAAAAATGGTCGAAATAACGAACATTCGACATATCCGAATAATAAAAATATCACCAATCTCAACACATTTGAGTTATATTGATGTCCGATGTTTATATCCGCAATTAAATGGTCTTGTTAGATATTACCGTCGCAAAAACAGCAAACGTATTATTGAAATATAATACACAGCAATACAGCACATTCTCAAAAACATCAACATTTAATCACTATTATAGATAGTGTAAGATACAGGATACATTTTTTCCTGATACAATATAAACTGTTTTAAAAAAGGCTATTATGCCTGTTTGTTTTTTAAATGCAGTGTAGAGAAATTTCTTCGTCACGTAGATTTCAATGTTGTGGAATTTTCCCATGGTGTCATCGGCGTTCTCGTGCGTTTCAACAAAGGCACGGAGTTTTTTTTTACATAATGCTGCTGCTTCTGATGGAGTTGGTGTGGTCGGAGTAATCGCTTCTTGGTTGTCTTCTACATCGCTTGAGTCGTCGGCCTGGGGTGTTCTAGTGTCTAGATTCTAGAATATTGTAGATACCTAATATCCATCCCATAACATCATAACAGATTGAGATGAAAATTGATTCATGTCCCATGACCGTTTTAGATAATAATTGTAGATACACTGATTTCCATCCAATGACATCATGCGCTAAGAAGGTTGAGATAAAAATAGATTCCTGCATGACTGTTTTAGATAATATTGTGGATACCTAACATCCATCCTATAACATCATGCGTTAAGAGAATATATTGAGATTATAAGTATCTTCCATGGTTGAGAGAGTAAGATAGGCTCCGACCCGAGTGTAGTATGTTTTGCGGAAACGAGGTTTACCGGGTTTCCGCAAAACACCATGCGCGTGGGTCGGGATAAACCTATCTAACACGTACGGCTATGGTAGATGCTTTTTCTCCTACCTCAGTTAAACAAAATTATGTAAAAAAATTTTTTTTTCCTGGAACTCTGTTGTGCGTAGTGAAAATAAGTGCGTATGATTATGTGATAATTCGTGGTTGTCATTGTTATGCGCGCAGCGATTAAGATTATGTGAATAGTTAAATCGGTCTTTAAATTGTTCTAAAGAGAGTGAAGCATTATTTCTTGAAAGGTGCGTGAAAACTGTTTTATGGTGACATTTGAAGCCAGAAATAATTAATTAGCGTTCTTAATATTGCCCCAAGACAAGGTTTTTATGATGCTATAGACGACAGTCTTCAACAAGGGAGGTAATTACAATGTGGAGACCATTAAAAAGAAGTTCCATACGGGCATTTATCTTCGCCTGTGGCTCAGATAAGAATTTCTGGCATGGTTAAGTTGTTGGATCTACTTATCTGAGGTGGGAGAAAAAAAAATAGATTCCTGACCATGACTGTTTTAGATAATATTGTAGATACCTAACATAAATCCCATAACATTCTGCGCTCAGAAGATAGCTCACACTTGTCCGAACATTTGCTGATATTAATTGATATGTCCAAAAGCTCCCACTTGCCGAAACATTGGTTGATATGTCAAAAAGCTCTCACTTGCCCCAACATTATTGTAGATACCTAACATCCATCCCATAACATTCTGCGCTAAGAAGATACATTAAGATAAAAATAGATTTCTGCCATTTGCCAACGACTGTTCTAGATTATATTGTGGATACCTCGCACCTATCCATTAACATTCTGCGCTAAGAAGATACATTGAGATAACAATAGATTCCTGCCCAAGACTGTTTTAGAGAATAATTCTGGATACCAAATATTAGATGAATTATATTTTTAAGAAATTAACATGATAAAGCTGGTTTCGATTCCTTTAAGAATCATTTTCAAAACAAAAAAATACTTTAACTTGATATTTCAAACCATAACATAGTTGAAACAACTGAAACTGACCTTTAATTGGTTTCCCTCAAAAGTTTGAAAAACCTTTAAAAGCAAACGAAACACTCAATTAAAACCAACCCGAAAATAGTGATCTTAGATTTTGAACAAATTTATATTTACGAGAAAATTGCCAAACACCTGTTTCAATATCAAACTGAAACTAAAAAAAAGAAAGACATACAAGGTCACCAGAAACGAATCACATAACACATAATAAAAAAAGTATTGCTAGTTAATGTTTGGTAAACATTGTTGATAACAGTGGCCCAAATTTATCGCAGTATTTAGCCAAATGGCATGCTTATAATTCACTCACAGTGCATAACAAAACAAACTTATCATGGTTATCTTTAATTTAATTTCCTTATTAATGAGGAAATTGTAGCGAAACTAAATACAGTGAGCTTAGCGTGGTTATGTTATATGGAACTTGACCTTGTTAGTTAAATTTGGGCCAAGAGTTTAAACTATTTTATTGGCACTTACAGAATACAGAAAGACTTACATGCAAAAAACAAAACAACTGTTTTACATACAGAGGATGAATGTATGTTCCAGTGTATGATACCCTGCTGGATATAAATTGCATACTGAATCAAAATAATATGCAATTTTATATATGCTTATAATTCATCATAATCAATAAGAGCTGGTAATCGACCTGTACCGTACCATTCAAATTGCAAACAAAACCCCGTCTTCTTGGATGAAAAAGGCATATATATGACTATTTGTTTTTAATTTATAGAATAAAGAAAAAAGCAAGCAGAAACATTGTTATGAAGCTGCTCCTCACTTTTCCCAATTTGATGATAACTACACCGAGTTCAAACTCATTTTAGGACAAAAGTTACACTTGCATGGAAAATCAACGAGAAAAGATACTACAATTTGCATTGCATTTTGCTGTTTCTCGCTGTATTTGTCAGGGGAAGTAATTTTGCTGGATAACCCACCAAATATGCAGGATGTTCCGACCAATAGTTTCTGTTCGAGCCATGCACCTGTTATCAGTAAAATTTTCGTATGCCATTTTAGAACGCGCAGTGAAATAAAATAAATCATCAAGTGCAGTGAACCCCCATTTTAAATGACAAATGACGTTGTTGTCGTCTTTGTTTCAGACTGGAATGATAATCTAAAGTCAGCCATTGCTACCTTTATTTTTTTCTCAAGTAACTTGTCATTTAAGAAACATAAAAATCACAAAAATGATTAAAATGTGATAATAATGAATAATAATTTGATATTTCATTTAAATATTGCACCATATTTTTGTCAAATGACGTTATACCGGTTAATTCTTCATTGAGTTTTTTTCTTCCCAGCAGTGTGCGATCATGTTCATCGTAAGATTGAAATGGGCTAGAATAAGTAAAAAAGTGATTTTTTATTTTGATACACGCACTATTTCAACACGACCTTACATAGCAATAAGCCGCCTAAAAGCATTAAATAAATCAAGACCTCGGCATGCATGGTCAGTGAACACTTAGTTAAAATCGCCAAAATATTGGTTCATACGAGCAAAATCCAATACTGTTCGATAATTGATGAAACGTACAAAATCTCGCATTTGCCCCAACATTGATTAATACGTCCGAAACCTAACACTTGCCTAGCCATCGATTGATACGTCAAAAAAGCTTACATTTGCTCCAACATTGGTTGATATGTCCAAAGCCCCTCACTTGCCTTTATTTGTTTTTACTTGCCCCAACATTAGCTGATACGTCTTAAAGCTCTCAACTGCCCCATCATTGGTTGATATGTCCAGAAGTTCTCACTTGCCCCAACATTGGCTGATATGTCAAAAAGCTCTCACTTGCCTCAACATTGGCTGATACGTCTAAAAGCTCTCATTTGCCCCAACATTGGCTGATATGTCTAATAGCTCACACTTGCCTCATTATTGGTTGATATGTCTAGACGCTCTTTCTTTCCTCAACATTGGTTAATTTGTCAAAAAGCTCTCACTTGCCTCAACAATGGCGGATACGTCTAAAAGCTCTCACTTGCCCCAACATTGGCTGATATGTCCAATAGCTCTCACTTTCCTCATTATTGGTTGATATGTCTAGACGCTCTTACTTGCCCCAACATCGGTTGATATGTCCAAAAGCTCTCACTTGCTTCGACATTTATTAATACGTCTAAAATCTTCCAAAACATATTTTCAAAGCTCTTACATGCCCCAACATTGGTTGATTTTTCCAGAAGCTCTCACTTGCCCCAACATTTATTGATACGTCTAAAAGCTCACTGCCCCAACATTGATAATTACAAAAGCACTCACTTGCTCTAACATTGTTTGATACGTAGAAAAACACTCACTTGCTCTAACATTGTTTGGTAAGTGTTAAACTCATTCTATCTCAAACTTTATTTGATAAATGGCCAACTTCAAACTTGCTACATTGTTTGATACGTGCAAAACGCGTGAGCTTTATTGTCCTTTTTTAATTGGCCTTGTTTTTGTTAACATTGTAAAAATTCCAACGCCGTCGCATCATTTTGTAGACAAATTACATAATATCTAGTGAAAAATATGTAATACCTTGTGCACCGAATTAAAAAGATATACCAGTGTTCCAAATTAACGAATTATTGAATTGTTTATACATTTCCCTTTAATTCGTCTGATGACTTGCGTTACTTTTAAGTCATGTTTTCACTATAGTTTGTTGACGTCGCGACGTCAGTTTGGGATAGGTCTCAATGTTGCGCCATGAAGTATCACGTGATCAAAATGGAGCAGAAAAAATCATTATTGTAAAACAAAACTATAAAATGTGTTGAATAAAAAAAACTTTACCAACAAACAATTGTGTAAACTGGAAAGGGAAACATCAAGATACAAAAAAAAACTTTTCGAAGGAAGGTTTACTTACTTTAAAAAATCTGATTTTTAATAAATTGGTAAATATGAAAAGTCAAGGACAGTTCATTACATTTAACAGTATCAATGATGAAATGTAGGAACTGTACGTTACCCAACAATTACATACATGTTAGCTCATTCGATAACCCGTCAGCCAATCAAATCGTTAGAATTTTAGTTTAGATACTTCCGGGGTAGTGCTAAAACCCGGTACATTGTATCGATTTTGGAAAAAGTCGGTATCACAGTTTATACCAGATTATGTTGGTACCGGGTTTATCGTCACAGTAGTAATATAATACTTAAGAAATCCCTGGATCGAAAGGCCCGTATCAATGTCCACAATAATCTACTATGACTTTGAATATGTTAAAAAAATAATTAACATGCATCAATTGGTAGACAGTCCGGTTAAACGTACACATCTCTTACATACTGTAAATGGGGAGTAAAGTAGCTTTTAATTTAATAGTTATTGTTTTTTGTTTTTGTTTTTTAATGTGATTATTGGAAAATAGATTTAAAGAAAAGTTATCATAACACTCAAAGTTTTAATTAATACAAAGAAAACGTGTTCTGATCATTAAATTCCGATAAATTAATGTCATAAACTTTTGCCAGTTTTTTTAAATTTCTTTTGTGGTGATTGTGAGGTAAACTTAAAAGGGCAAAAAGGGTAACAAATAGGTATAAATAGGTTTATTGATACATGTTTTTGTAACTTGGATGGGAACAAAGGCATTCCGTACCCTAGTCATTTCGTACCCTCCAATTTGTGAAGTTGCCCATGGCTTTTAAGAGGTTATAATTTTATTGTAATACTATAACTATATCTTTATCCGATACTCATATCTTCAATAGGCAATAAATAGAGGGTCATTTGATACCGAGATTTGTCATTTGATAATATCCCGGAATCACTGGAAAGTGCTACTAAACTACACCTGCTTCCTTTTAGTCATGCTTCAACAACATTTGCTTTGCATCAAAATAAGTCTTGTTGTGACTGTGTATTATTAATTAAATTAATTGTTTCCACTTCATGCATATACAGAAAGCTGTACTTGGGGACAATATAACGACTGTCCTGCTTGGGGCAACTGCACAGCAAGTTGCGGAGGGGGAAATAAATCAAGAACGTGTGAATCTTGTTTTTGGAAAATAGACAAGAAATTCACCGAACGATGCAACGAGTTCTGTTATCACGGAAACACATATTCGGGCGGACGATGTCATTGTTCCAGCTGGAGAAAAGGAACTTGTTGTGAAGGCAATATCCTTTCACCTCAATTTTAAAAGCATTTATTTTGTTCTTAGATATTGCTTTGACAGTTATGCTGACGCTAACCAATTATACTCTTTAAAAACAATAGATTTGTTCATATGTGTTATGTGTTGTGTATTACATATAATCATTAGTCATTTTTTAATTGCCACATAATTGAATTAATTGTGGTAAATCTAATTTGGGAGTAAGAGTGCATCTTAAAGGTGTACTTGTCAAAATTTCAACAGCAAAACATATCCAAGAATTTTAACAATCAAACTAGGTATTAAACTTATATTGTTAAGTTTTTATTTGTTTAGTTAACAATTATATAATTATGTTTGCAATCTACAGGCTGCAGGACAAACATTATTGCAAACTGTCCAACCTCTCAGCACCAATGCAGTGGGAATCCAGATGGTATCCGCTGTCTTCGATGTAACGACCCATATTATAGTAGTGGTTATAACAGAGGATGTTCTGGTATGAATACGAGATCTTTACTTCTTTCAACATCGAATTTATCTATGTTCTGGTTTGTGATATAACCGAATGTTACATATGACAGATATTTTGCCTGAAATAAGTAATAGTGAGCCGGTGCCAGATCGTTTCGCTATGCTGCCCTGTGCTGCCAATGGTCCATTAGAGTCCAACTGATAAAACACTTTATTCATTTGATATTTAACGTTCATGTTCACTCACTTAATGATGATAGCATAGATTTGTAAGTATATTGATTGTATTCTTGCGCGCGTGCGTGTGTGTGTGTCTTATGACATATATCGGTGTGATAATAACAAACTGTAAGCCATAAGTAATAGAGTTGTTTAATCCGGTCATTTTAATATGTTTATAAATGAATACGTGTTTTGATTATTCAAAACAAACTGCTGGGCTTGATTACCGAAATAATTGGAAAAGCATAAACACGGAAAAGTTAGAAATATCTACAAAATTGAAGTAATTTGTCTGTTTATTTTGTGACACCAAGTACGAGGAAGAAGCCGTTGTTAACTGATTTTAGATTTAAGAAAATCGATTGTGAATTGTGATTATGCACTGATTTATGAAGATAGATACCTGATTGAGTAAATAAACTTGCGAATGACTGATTAAATTACTTTACCTTCTGGTAGAGTATTGATAATTGTTTTTACATTTTTTTAATAGAAAGCAGAAGTCACCTGGGGTGGACAATGTATTCAACGGATATGTTTTTCATGTTTTTTAAGTGATATTACAATCTGCACTGATTGCTTGATACACTTTCTTTTCCAAACTATTTGAAAGGCTCATCTGAACAAATATAACTCGTATAAAGTCCTAAAGTGTAGAATTTCCGTCGCAAACAACACTGATTTAAGATTTCCACATTAGAAAACACAGCAACAAGGTTAGTCAATACGAAACAGCTTTTATTGTAGTTAATCCTCTTTACCTACATTTTTGTACCAGATTTGCAAATATTAGAAAATGTAGAGAAATGCAGCCACATTTAATATTGTGTTAATAACTAAAATGATCCATACCATACCATCCGTTTGAATTATTTTTCTGATAAACCATTTGCAATATCGACTATTACATATGATTACATATAAACATGTATGGAATTCACCCACCCCATATGCCGAATATGATTAATGTTGTTTAGCAAATATGTCGTTAAGCCACGTTTGCTCTTTTTCAAGAACAACCAATTATGTTTTCAGCATGTCCAGCCATCGCCAATTGTAAGCGCAGAAGCTGCACAACAGCCTCCAATGTCATCTGCAAAGAGTGCAACGATAACAATGTCTTCTTTAAGCGTAACAACAGAGACAAGGAGTGTCAGCGTAAGTATCTATAAATATTTGCAAAACAACAAAAATATTATTTATAATTGTATGATAATGATTGTCTATATTTTGGACATACTGGGGACAATGAAATGAAGATTCAAAGCGTTGATTCTAAAGTCTCATACTCAGACTGAAGACGATAGTGAATACGAAACCGGACATTTATCTTGCTAAAACCATGTTTAACACTTATTCTAACATTTTCTTTAAAAATAACTATATTGAAGATAATTCGTAATATTTAAAAGATCACTTGCTCTGTGAGTATTAAATCACACTGAGTTGGTGAATACCACCAGTACGGTTCCAGTCGCAAAAATCACAAATATATTTCAAATATTAATCTCAACTCTTTTTACAACATAAAGCACGGTATGATTCAACATCTTAAACGTTTGACACTTTTTCAAACATTGTTTTGACTATAATCTTTTGTCAATATTAAAAAAGAAGATATTTTGACCCCGATATTCATCGTTTATTTATCAAGGCTATTATATAACATAGGACTTCTAAAAGTGTATTATCCTTTCATTCCAAAAAGGTAAATCATCCTCGTGGATTAGCCGTATTTTTTCCTTTCACATTTAATGCCGTTATGGACAAAACTTATCACTATTGTGATCTTAAAATAAGTCTATCAATATATGTTCATTTGGGCCACAAGTCATCACCATGACAAGTGATCGTGATGACATTTTGCTTTTATCAGTGAAAACTATATTAACAAAGTTGACATTAAGTATAAAAGGAAATTTAATATCAGGAATATTTCATTTTTAAAAATATGTGAAGTTTTAGAAAACGTCTGATATAAAACATCCTATGTGGCTTGTTTCACTAATTTATTTTTTTCTGCAATTTGCAGATGATATGAGGTCACCACATTTTTTAAATATATCTTTGTCTGTTTTAAGTTTAATTCCAAACGCTCGTAAGAAATGCATTTAAATGCTATTATTTTTGTTTCATTTAGGGATGTGTTCTTGGAACAACCACTACTGTTGGCCTGGGAGCTGCAGCACAAATGGTCTTACCAAGGATTGCACGTGCGCAACGGGGTTTTACAAGATTTCAAATTCTGCGGAAACCTCGTGTCATCCAAATAAGAAACCATCTATCTTAACTTGTGATACAGTTGCAATCGGTCCAAACGGTGAAAAGAAGAGGGCAATGCCATCTAATCTTTTAAGTGCGTGTCAATATTTGCAAGACATGTACGGAAATTATCAGCCATCTACACTTCAGTTTAACTTGAGCACGGAATACACAATTGACATGTCCAGATACTCGCCTCCGTCATTTATTGTCGAACAGGCCTTCGGAATAACGGACACAACAGTATATATCAAACGGCAATCCGTATCAGGTAAGTACAGCTAATCTAATATTCAGAATTTCTTTTCCGAATATTAATGTTATTTTTTTCCATGCTCAGAATAACATACTTGTCAAATGCATTCATTGTATATATGAAATATGCGAGTATGTATGTCTATTTTTTAGTACATGTTTGCATCTGGTTTTCATAATATGACTTTACCACAAATGAATGCAAGTTCAAATATAACGTTGTTCGTGCATATATACATCGAGTAGGTTTGTTAGAACTGAAACTATTTTGTGAAACAATCTTGTATTATGTATGTCATTCGCTGTTATATGTATTGATATATTTATAATCAAAATGTGTCTGCATTTGGGACAGCTTTGCTCACTACGTTAACAACAAACCGACGGCTTATTGATAGAAATTTGAGCCAGTATGTTAGAAGAACGCATTACGATTCACGTAATCTTACTGTTTCCTCAACTGCATACTCACTCGCAAATGGCCAGGCGTAAGTAAATTGTTGATTATAGTATTCATGGCATTAAATCAAAGCGATAACATTTTTTTTTTGTGCAAAAGTACAAGTGTTTTATAAACTTGTATTTGATTATTTGTAAATAGGTTGTGTTTAGAATTCGAAGCTAAAGGCGGTGGTTACTTAAAAGCCAAGGATACGAGAACCCACCTTGTTGTCAGCTCCAAACCTTATCGTAAAACTGTGGAACGACGAACAATCTGCTATCGGTATGACAGCCAACCACCTGAACACTGTTCACATCTTTCGGCATGTAGCACTAAGCCACTCCAACTGGACGAACGGATAACAAGATCAAATCTCCATCATGTTGAGTTTAACGGTTGGGTAGATCCTGTCCCTCCAGGGGGAGCGTCGCGCTCCGCGTCATCAATTGAGAGCTACGAAGTTCGCGTAAATGAGGTTTTGCCCTCTGGCGGGAAATTACATGTAGATTACACAACCAATGTATTAAATAAAAAGGTTAGTAATACAGTCAAAAACATGAATCTAAATCTTACTTCAGAGACACCAAGGCTCTATTGTTTTACACTGGAGGTTAAGGATGTAGCAGACAATGTCCGTCAGTGTCGGCGTTTTGTTCTCTACGATAACTCTTCGTCAATTCAAATTTGGAATGATAAGCCATTTAGATTTACATCTGCCTCACATGACACAGATTACACATGGCAAACTCATCACAACGATGTCTGTGTAAACTGGAAAGATTACTTTTACAACGATTTCTACATTCATAATGAACTTCTGAATCCTATTGAGCCCGACCCGCTCGGTCTCATCACCGGTTCATGCGAGCAAACAACTGGAGAAATTCCTGTCTCCGGAACATCAAATGTATACGGTATTGTAGCATACGAAGTTTCGTGGAGCCATAATAATGGTACATTTTCAGGAGAAAATCCTGTTCCTGCGTTCACGAACCAATCGTTTTGCAAAGATTTGATGGTTAATGACGGGGATATATACACACTGAAAGTAAAGGCTATTGATATAGCTGGAAATACTCTAAGCGATAAGCAAACTGTGTTTATCGATCGCTCAGCGCCACACCTAAGCGAAATTAGGCTTGAGAAAGATGGATACGAAATGCTGTATGTACATTCCATCACGGACTTATCGAAGATGAAATTGGCTTTCAATGCTCTTGACAAACACAGTGGAATTTTCAGTGCAACTTGGACATTTGGCGATTCAAAAGCTGATACAGAGGTTTTATCAGGGCAAATCGTTTGTCAAAAGGCTTCTACGGTAAATATATTTAATCGTTTTACTAAAGTAGTAATACAATACTTTGAAAGCATCTCAATAATCTGAAATCATCTCGTATGCAATATGAAATGTAAGACGTAGAATGTCCATGCTAAAGTATTTATTACATTTTATTTAATTTACTTTAAGGCTTTAACAATTTGTACTGCCTTCCTTCATCCGGCATACAAAAGTTGTCTGACAAAAAGCAAACAAATTTCGCCCGATATTTCTTGCAGGAAATTTGTGATATCAAGTACGATAGCACATGTTATTGTCCGAAGATTGGGCATTGTGAAGTCTCCAAGTACAACATAGACCTATCCGAAAGCGTGAATGATAACATGATCATCGGTGTACAAAATGAAGAATACTTCTTCAATATATCGGTCAAGAACAAAGCAGGCTTGATACGTGAAAAACGTATTACTATAGTTGTAGACGAAACACCGCCACTGCTGGGAAATGTATCCATAGAACAATCGCAATTCAATGGTAAAACTGCTCATTTTTAATATGAATACGATTTCTTGCATGCTTTTTGGTGAAATATAGGTTTTGCCATTGAAATAACAGCAATGAAAATTTCACTGCAGACTTGGCAGTGAAAATACAAACTTTAAGAACTACTTTTTGAAATCAATAGTAGTAACTTCCCTTTGATAAAAAGTAAACCTCACTTATGAATCAGTTAATTATGTCCAAAAAATAACTCGATCTTAAAAAAGATTGCATGTGTTTAAATAAGTTTTTTTTTTAGGAACGCAACACAATTGACCGTCAATCCCCTTATTGAAATGTTTTTGAAGCTGAATCCTCGACTATTTACTTCCGTCCAAAACAGTAGAAAATTAATATTCAAACATAAAAGAAACTTTCAAATACGCATTCATAGAATGGCGAATAGTGTAATTCGAAGTAGTAATAAAATGGATAAATAAAAGTTCATGGGTAAATTTTTAAAAAAACTAAACAAGACAATAAAATTCAATTTAAAATCAAATCTTTGAAAACTTTTTTATCCACGAGCCGGCGTTGGAACGAACGTCATTCATCAGCGATCAAAACTGCGCATAAGGGGCGTCCCAAGGCTGGCCGGGAAGCAATGGGGTGTTCCAAAAAGGACTATCTATCCTCTATTTAATATATTTTTCGATGAATCATGAACATCAATATGTAAAATTAAAATACTATTTCACTTTTTCAAACATTGAAATAACAATTTGAAAGTTTTCAATATTTTAAGATTTTAGACCGATTTCACGCCCAAATCAAAAATCATCGCGCACATGGCTGAGACGCAAGACAACGACGCATTCGCCTACGATTTCGTGAACTTTCCTTAACCAAATACAATCATCACAAAACATACTACCTCGTTAACACAAAAAGTAAATATTTCACTCGTGGCCACGCCACTATAAAAATATAGTTTTACATGGTCACTCAGTGAGATGTGTTGCGATCTTACACCCAAACAAACAACTATCAAACAATCCTGCTCTATGTGTTGTTGAAGATTGGCGTTTAACCCATGCATATTTATTTCTTAACTGTATTAAATTCGCTATATTCTCTTCCATAACGTCAATTGATATTTTATTTCATGTATCGGAAAAAAAAAACTATCACTATTGCAGATACAAATGGTACACAACTATTCTCAGTTGTCAACTGGCATGGATTTTCTGATCCGGAAAGTGGAATAAGATCATACCGTATAGGTATAGATACCCGATGTTTGATGAAAGAAGAACTGCACAATTTCTCGAACACAACAGAATCGGCGTTGTATGCTGAGGTTTCATTCAACGATGCGTCAACAAAGATAGTCGACAATTTCACCTGCATAACTTATATCACTTTCATTGCCATCAACAACGCTCTGCAGCCCTCGACGGCCGTGTGTATCGAAGGCATAAATAAGCCTGTCGTTTGTGAAGGTAAGCTTTGCATGTCTAAACTGGAAATTGCGATTAAGAAAACAATCTTTAACAGATGCGAAGATATTTGTTATTATTTCGAAAGAGTCAATGTATCAAACTTAATTGAAGGTATGTACACAATGTGTCGATACTTTTCATGGTTGTACGTTTATCAGGTGAAATTCTCGATCCCTTAAAGCATATATTAGCAAAATTATAAAAAAAGATCTTTTTTTACTGATCTTATCGGGTTTGGAAATTCAATAAATGTTCTCTATTTATAGCTAACCTTACACAAGGGAACACATTACTTGTTTATAAAGTGTCTATTTGTTTAAGAAAGCTTTGTGTTTTAGCTGATCAAGTATCCATGCAAAAAGATGATACTACAGTGATCTCAGTTGTGCTTTCTACATCCGGAGCTATAGTTGTTATTCTTGGTGTGGCTGCTGTTGTCTATCTTGTGATCAAAAGGTAAAAGGTATTTTACATAAAAAATTGTCTGTTTTGAAGATCAGACTATTAATTTTTTGATAGTAAGTTGTGTCTGTTCGTTTGCATACCTTTTAAAAACTAGCATTTCATTAGATTAGTTTCATTATTTATATGAAAAACTACATACACAAAACAGAAGTCGAAAGTTTAAACATAAATTCGGTTAAATGGCACAGGGTCAACGACAAAGACATAGAACACAAAAATAAATAATCACAAACCAGAAACATAGAACAACAGCACCAAAAATCCACAAACCCAACACATTACATATATACTATATACAAAATAGGGTTCTTTATCGAGGATTGTTAGAAACCGCCTAGAAACGGTCAGTAAAATGGGGGTTTAAACTAGTTTGTATTCACTACCTCACTCTTATCCCAACAATCCCGAATAAAGTAAAAGCGTATATGTAAATCTTATCAAAGTATGCATAAACTTGAGCAAACTTAATAATACAACAAATAATAATGATAAACTATTACTAAAGGTAAACCCGAAGTACAGTCTGCCTTAGTATAAATAAAAGGTTTAAAACTGAGAAAAGCATCATTGTTTTAAAACTGGGAACAAAAAAACAAAACACCTAAGTAAAATAAACACGCATCATATATTTGCTAAAATCTTCTTCCAAATAATTTCCTTAAGTAAATTTTGGAACAAAGTGACATCACACGCTAATACATTCCTAGCGAGCCAGAAACGGTTTTAAAGATAACACGAATCTCTAAATGTTTCATTAAATCAAAGCACTGAAAGCGTAGTTATGTTAGGACACCGTATTTAACTTGTTGTTTAGTATGAGGAATGTATTATAAAAAAAACCCAGAAGGCAAGTACTCTTCAAACAATTGCCATTATTTCCACGGCTTAAATTGGATCCAAACAAGTCATTTAGTCGATCCGCCCAACTAGCTGCTGGATTTTTTAAAACTCTTTTCAGTTAAATAATCTTCAAACTCAAATCAAAAATCGTTTACAACTTTAAGTGCATCTATCTATATCCATTATAGACCATTACAAAATGATTTATATTTACTCAATATAGGAAACGAACAAGTTTGTAAGATTATGAGTATAACAGAAACACATAATTCTGTATGAACAGTTCTGATACAATTTGATATACTCGTTATACCATCTTAACACTTGATGAATCGAAATATTTTTCCGGTTAGCACAGTGGTTAGCGCACACGCCCCTCATCGTCCCAAGTTGAATTTCCGGCCTGAGCCTGTGAGTTAGCTTTATGGTCACCAAGCTGGGACAGTGAGTTTTGTTGGAGTTCCCCGGGTTTCCCCTCAATGCAAGACCACACTTTTGCAAAACATTGCGACAAGGAGTCTGATTTATATAATAATGCAGTCACTTCTTACACAAGCTTTGTTAAATAAATAATTTAACATTTTTTAACAGGCGCCGTTCCAATGCTGAGGACAGAAAGGAATGTCAAGTATCGTATCATAAAGGTACACATTCATCTTTTGGATCACATATAAAGCGTTAACCTTAACAAATATAGACTTTTTTCCCTAATTGTTATACAGGCTTAGAGAGTCACCAAACCAGAATTATATATATATATATATATATATATATATATATATATATAAATAAACAGTAGTTTATTATTATATTGTTTTTGTTTGGTAAACAACCGGAAGCCATGTCTTTCATAGTCATTACTATGAGATAAGGGTTTTAGAATATACTTATACGGCTCAAGCAAATCCCTCCGTAATTAAATTTAGATTATACCTAAGTCATTTAGCTCGACTTTGACAAAACTTGGTAGAATGCTTGTGTCGATTTTCAGAGGCTTTTATAAAATGATTGAACTCACATCTTGTGTGAGAAGTGGCCACATGTACCACTTCTCCAGTCTCAACCTGATGGGGATCGAACCCACAATGTCTAGTATGGGAGATAGCCACACGTATCACTGTTCCAGTTTCCCTTGAATGGTTATCAAACCCAAAACATCTAGTGTGGGAGGGGACACTTTTACGAATACGCCAGTCTAACCTGTTTTATATGTCTCCCTGAAAGTTGTTATCAATGTTTGTTACATCTCATATTTTATGCTGTTAAAACAACACGAAGTACTTAAGCAACGACGTTCTGTCGTTTTCTTGTGCAGACAACCATTAACCAACGTATGCACATTGCATTAATACGTTTCGTACTTTCAGATAAAGCTTCCTACGAGTGGACTGAGCAAGAAAATGATAGTGCTTACTCGCCGTACAGTGATTTAAGCAAAGGCTGTGAGGAGAACCCCTACATCTCGCTTTCGAATGAAATTGAAGGAAGAAGAATTTTCTCCGTGGAGAATGCAACATACATGAACCTTAAACTGAAAACCTTCTGAATTCTTGAATTCTCCGCTTTGGATTTCAAATACATTTTGTTTTCAATTTTTTGTTGAACCTTTTGTAATTTTGGATATAATTTACTCAATTTGATTTGTTGATACCTGTAATAAAAATGAAATGATTTATATGGCGTTAGTTGTAAATTCAAATTTGCTTGTTAAACGTCTCGAATATGAGTGGAATATACCAATAATTCGTTGTAAGAACTGTACACTTAGATCTTGATGATCATAAGCAGCATTTCTTTTAAACAAACAAACAGAGTATTAAACATAATATATAATTTGAAAGGCTCATCCGCTGACAGGTTCCGCTTTTAAATTCTCAATGTGTAAATAATAATTTATCACTTCAAAAGAAAAACGAAAATATCAGGTGCTTCACTAGATATCTTTTATACAAATATCTTAACGGAAAAAGAATTTTGTTTTCAGCAGGATGGCTTTCACTCTCTGGACAAGATGTGGTATTTAAATACCAGAACATTGTTTAGGGAGCAATGTTGAATATGAATATCAAAATTAAATAACAATGGCTAATGTTTATTTTTGTTCGTTTCAAATATATCTATTAAAACTATTGAGGTGTAACGATACGGTATTTCCAATCAAACTTTTTTCACAGTTTGGATGTTTAGGTAGTAATTGATTTATCATCGAAGCAACCATGTCTTCATAAACTAAGGTTTCTGATACTGTCAGCACTAGATGGAGTACTTTGAATTATATGATAATTTAAGTACCTCCTCATAGCAAGCCCTTTTCGCAAACTACACATTTCTATGCTGTATTTATCATGTGCATATAATGCTTCTTGCAGCTATGCTGTGTAAAATGCATATTATTATTATTAAAACAATCATGCTCTTGAAACTGTACAGCCGGGAAAACTAGTTGACCTTATCATTGTATACAGTGCTCTTATTCATTTTACTTTCTGTAAGTGTCTGCATGAATTAAATTAGAAACGGCCTTTGTAAATATAGGTTAATTACTTTGAACGATATGCTTTATTTCGTGGTCATCTATTCATTGTAATGTATTCTGATGTTATGCTAAATATGTTTGTTAATCATGTCAAAACTTAGCTTATTGAGCAAATGTTGTATTTTTTTATCATAAACCCGACTATAAAAACAGGTTTTTGTATCATGTATCTTTAAGTACAAAGGCGAGCTCAGACCTAAATTACACAAGAGGCGCATAACTGTTCTGCTCGTCGAGGGATAACACTGGAAAGGATATTGGATCCCTTTATATGTCTGTCGTGATACTTAGACGATACTTAAACCCTCAAATAAAACAACGATCTACCTTAAATATCGTATTGCTAAAAGTATGACGATGGTTTTGTTCTACTGTGTAAAAAACTGCTATAAACAAAAGCACTTTGTCTCAATTTTCACCAACTTTTACACCCTGGTTTTACTTGAACTTTTAAACAAATTTACAAGATTTATATATATATATATATATATATATATATATAGTCCTTTGTTCATGAACCAAGATCGTTAAACAATGTTCGTATTAGTTTGGACCTCGAAATTATTGCCAAAATTCAAAATAAAATGTTATTGTAAACAATATTCAATTGCCATTTTGTTTAAGAGTTTCCTAGAGTTATCTATATAAACAATATTTCAAGTTATAACAATATCGAATATATATACCCAAACGTTGTCCATTGGCAATAAACTAATAGAGCGGGGATCACAAAATAAGGGCGGGTCAAACAATCAAAACAAACGATTTGTTTGTATTGAATATCTTTTCAAACTTGCCGGAGATCATTGCGTAGGAGATTTATTATTGCAGATATATTTGTTTCAGAAACAGCCGAGCGTGAACCGGATATTAATGCATATCCAGCAATACCAAAGTCTCAAAACAAAGCCCTTGTAGATATGGCAAAGATGGATATTTATCAGCTTTTTATCAAGCAAACTTTCGTAAAACCTTATATTCCTGTGGAATTGACTTGTAGGACACCATATCAAATGGAAGTCATGATTACAACTAGGTGGCAACCAAATTGAATTTATTTTAAAGCTGACCGATTGTCCGTGATTTGAATACATTATTTAGATCAATATTTGCCATGGAACTTTTTGTAGGAGTTTTTATCTAGTGCATGTTTATAAGATCCAAGTTTGTCACATAGCCTGCCATTTATTTTCTGATTGTGAAATCCGATCGACCCTCCAAGTGATGATCGCACATTTAGACCAATGTCCGTATTGATAAAGAAAACGTATTACTAAGATACAGTATAGAATAATCATGATAAACAAGATTCAGTTGGTAAAACATGGGTCACTTCAAATTGCATAAGCGTGTATGAGTCCTTATATAGTAAGATTCTTTTTACCTTATTATACCCCCACAAACGAAGTTTGAGGGGGTATATAGGAGTAAGCTTGTCGGTCGGTCGGTCGGTCTGTCGGTTTTGATGGTTTCCGGACGATAACTCATGAAAGGCTAGACAGATTTGAAATTTTTTTGGGACACAGGTGTAACATCAGAAGATACAGGTCAAGTTCGATATTGGGGCTGGTGGGGCCAAGGTCAAGGTCACTGTTACTAAAAATAGAAAAACGGTTTCCGGACGATAACTCATGAAAGGCTTGACAGATTTGAAATTTATTTGTTTCACAGGTGTAACATCAGAAGATACAGGTCAAGTTCGATATTGGGGCTGGTGGGGCCAAGGTCAAGGTCACTGTTACTAAAAAAAGAAAAACGGTTTCCGGACGATAACTCATGAAAGGCTAAACGGATTTGAACAATTTTTGGTACACAGGTGTAACATCAGAAGATACAGATCAAGTTCGATATTGGGGCCGGTGGGGTCAAGGTCACTGTTACTAAAAATAGAAAAATGGTTTCCGGACGATAACTCATGAAAGCCTTGACAGATTTGAACATTTTATGGTACACAGGTGTAACATCAGAAGATACAGGTCAAGTTCGATATTGGGGCTGGTGGGGCCAAGGTCAAGGTCACTGTTACTAAAAATAGAAAAATGGTTTCTGCTTCATAACTTTAATTGGGCATGAGATATTGTGATGAAACTTGCTGTATAGGCAGCCTCTTTGAAGACAATGCTTGTGATTGAAAATAGGGCCAGTGGAGTAAAGGTTTTTGTGCACTGTTACGAAAATAGAAAAACGGTTTCCGAACAAGAAGATGCAGTGTGCAGTAACCTTGGAGTTATGGCCTGTTTTCAAAGGAATGGTTTGCCATTCCTGTGTCCAGGCGGCATTTGGGGTATTCGTCACTCCTGTGACAGCTCTAGTTTTTCCTAGACTCAACGCAGTTGTAACTTCTGATTGTTGTACGATCCCCAAACCGGACGCACTATTTAGTTTAATGAAGGCACCGGTAAACACCGGGACTGCCTCTGTCGGCCTAAAAGGCGGGGAGAATAGTATGCGTGTGGAAATTTCACCTGGTTAGCTCTGGTTGTTAAAGCGTCGTGCTAGTGATCCCGCGATTTAGGGTTCGAGTTTCACATCCGAAGCACTTTTCCAAAGTTTATTATAGATAATATACCAGGTATGATAATTTGATGTCTTTCGATCATATTTGATAATGTACAAACCTTATTGGAAATAACAAAACTAGGTTACCATATAAGTACATTTACTATTTACGTTAGTGCACATTTCTCATTAACTAAATAAATGTTGAATAACTCAATACACTTGATAGAATCAAGTAAGAGTTTCAATAACTATTTAAGTATTTATAATTACAGAAATTGCACTGTGAACTAAACCTTCAACTGACTTCAGATAAAAAAAATTCCATTGGTCGAAGCTGCTTTGTTCCTTACTACCTTGATCATTCTCAACTTACATATCAATCATCTCTCTCGAGGCTGAGCGATAATATACCGTAACATATACCTTGTCTTTGGTACACACAGATATGTGGTAGGTTCCCGTCGATGTCCTCTACAGTCAGTTTTTCAAGGCGACCGTTGGCCTTTATTTACCGCGAAAAGGTTTCGAGAATTGATAAAGTTTCACACCAAACAATCGATGTCAGAATACACAAACCCGACTGACATAATTTAACTATTTGGATAATCGTAAAACTCCGACATTAAGACAATGCAGACGACGTTGGTGAAAAAAAGGCGCCGACACGGGATGCTGATGGTGTGTCGTAATCCTATATCTGTTTGGGTGAGCGTGTATTTTGATCGCCAGATTGCGCCTGTTTACGTAAAGTGCGGATAATTACATATACATCATAGTTTATAAACAATTTATTTGCATCATCGATATTTTATTTACCGTCAGTAGCAATAATTGTTTACATGACGACAACTTTGCTTCATACATAATCGGAAATTTTTCATCACACCAGCGAAAAGTAAAAATGTCGAGAAAAGTTTGCGATTTAAAAACGGTTTTAAGAATGTTAGCCTTATCAGAATTCCCGGTAGAAAATTGATCATGGTGATTTAGCACAGGAATATTCTGGTTGATAAAAGAAGTTGTTTTATTACGTAATCGTTTATAGGTGATCTAATCGTTGTGGACGTCTGATAGGTTGGCTTTGTCGTAGGCTCTTTTCTCAAGACTGCGTGTGTGTACTCTAATATAGTTCTGCATTAATTCTGAAACAGATTTTCGAAGCGTAACTCTTATATGAGGATCTGCTGCGTGACAGGTTAAACAGACTTGCAGTTAAATTGTCAACAAATTTATCAATATATAACGTAAAACAGAGTTCCAAGTTGAATTCAGAAAAACTACGTCGTAAAAGGTAGAAGTAACCGTGGTCATACTTCCATCCGTTTTTTGTAAGCCGATGAACATGGCTTTGAAATCTTAAAGCAACAGAAGATGGGACAATGAAAGCGCATATTCTGGTCTAAAAGTGTTAACATGTTTTGGAGTTTTGACTAGAAGAAGGTCATAAAAGAGAACTGGAATTTTCAGTGAAGTTAGTTGGTTCTGATATGATTTGTGTCATAAATTATCTTAGAATTGTATTCAACTCGGCTGCGTTTGCATGTTGTCTAGCCCTGCGACCAGCGAAACGAAGAACGGACGATAGAAAACGTAACTTAAATCTGTACGTACGTCACCGATTGCAACATGCATACCAATTTTGCATATTTAGAACGTCTCAAAACTATATATTCTCTTTATTTTCACCCGAGGGTGATTCCAACATATTCAATATTTTAAACAATCATAACTATACAATATATTCATCAGTACAAACATGTATATATACAAAACTAAATAAATGCAACTTATAAGATATAACGATATTTATATATGGTATCGTGAAAGTGTTATAAAACAAACAAAAAAAGCAATGATAATAATGATAAATAAATCTGAAAGAATAACGTAGAATGTGAAAAACATATGGCAATTACAGTTATAACCGAGTAACGTTATAACGTTGTTACAGTTATTTGAATGATAATAATTATGCCCTAAGGTTAAATCGCTAAGGGTGGCGTCACGCAATTATTTCACAAAGGGGTGCAGCCACAAAATTACTTTTTCTTTCATTTGTCTTAAAGTATGTAATGTCTGTCCACATAATAGATGCGAAACAAAGTCTTGCGTTGTTGCTGGACGTAATGAGGGATATTAAGAAGTGGTATACATGGCAACATAGTGAGCTCGAATGTCTTCTGCCTCTGTTTCACAATGTCTGTAAATAGTTCGATTCTGAGCACGTGTGTCTGTCATGATCCGCACAGTGCTGCGTGAAGAACATTGTCAAAGGCAGCGGAAGTGTCCAGCAGGGAAGCATGAGACGGTGATTATTATTCTGCATTCGAGGCTATTGATTCTTGCAAATCAAAAGAGACTGTTAATGACCCAAGTTCACGCTGATAAGCGTTCTGCGGAGGGTTTGGAAAATCGTTGCCTAATACATTTGACCAAATGATAATTCGATCATGTACTATTATTCAAACACCTTGAATACAACAGGTAACAAACGTTATCGGTCTGTAACTTTTCCATTCAATATTTGGCTTATTTGCTTTATGAACAGCTATGATAATGCCCGTTTAACAGTCTTTTAGTATGACTTTGTTAGAATCATTGTGAAGAGCTTTTGGAGATACATGCGAATAGTTGTCCCTATAGATAAGATGTTCATTTACAACATTATCATGATCGCCGGACTTTTGATTTTTGAGATTACGTAACAATGGTTCATTTTCCTCGGCGGTTACGTCGCAGTCCAGTATATTGTCAATTGTCTGTATTTTTCGGACGAAATACGTTTGTTTTATATTTGCCAAACGCCATGGATATTTCATTGGGGTTTCGCACCTTGGTTTCAATTTCATTTATAGTTTCCTTTTCTTTGTTTTATTTCATGCGTATCATACGCCAAAATAGACGCATGTCGCATGCGGCCTCGTCATTAAGCTCTTTGTAAAATTGTTCGTTGCAAGAGGCTTTCGCTGATCTCTGAGTTTGCCTAAATATTTGCTTGAATTCTTTGTATTTGTCAAAAAATAAATTGCCTTTGATTCGTATGTTGCCGTTCGTTAAGAGTTACTAACCACATCCTAGTCGTCATAGTAGATATTATTTTTGCAGCAAGGCTATCCCGCTTAGTGTCGATAAGCCTGACCCCAGCAGAATATATTCTTTTATCTGTGAAATATTGCATGAGGCCTGCGCGTTTTAAGAAATACCACCTAAGTAATACCGTCCTGTGCGCCCCGAATGGGCACTTTCAAATACGGGTTCTGTTTGTGGGATTGATATATGTTGTGTATTATAGTTGACCCGTCCTGAATGATCAGACCGCATATTTTCAAAGACATGAGCTTCCGGTGTGGTACACGCGCGAAGTTTGTGTCCAGACAGGTCTCGGCTGGAGGTATGTTTCTGTATGGCTGAAGCGTACAGATAGTTATCTTCGTTTATTTCTCTATTACCTTTCCGTGTATTTTTCATCGGATTCGTAAAGTTTTTAGTGGGAAGTCGGTTAGTGACACGAACGGCTATATTCTCAAAAACTAGGTCGATATGAGGAGATTTTAGAATTGTCGCATACAATAGTTCCTATGAGGTAACAAGATGGGTGTTTTGCTGTGGCGAATCCTTTATGGATTTTGTCTTGGAGTTATTTCCACGACCTGAGATATTTCCGCGATGGTTTGGGGCTCCGAAATGCTTTGTTTGGCATTGCTTGTGCTCAAGTTGTCTTCGAAATTAATGTGTTTGAGTTGAACATGAGTTGTTTATTCAATTGACTTAATACTTCACCCAGTTGTTCAGGGCCATCACATGATGAGGTAAGATAACTCCATATTATTCTTTACACAGATTATGGCCCCTGATTGACTATGGAACTTAGGTTAAAGTGTAAGGGCAAGTTGGAATATTGTTTAATAACTTCTATACCCTTTATTCAATTGACTTAATACTTCACACAGTTGTTCAGGACCATCACACGATGAGGTTATATTACTCCATATTATCATAAATACAAGTTCTGGCCCCTGATTGACTTAGGTTAAAGTTTTAGGGCAGGTTAAAGTTTTAGGGCAAGTTGGGATTTTAATAAAAAAACTTCTATACCGTTCATTAAATGCACTTAATAAAATTCAAAATTATTTACGACCATCTTACAACAAGAAACATAACTCCGTGTTAAGCCTAAATACAAATTATGGCCCTTGATGTTTTTTAAATTTCCTTTGAAAGGCATATTTGTATATTCTTAACCACATTTTCATTATGGGAAATCAAGTTATTTGAATGACTTGCGTCATTATTTGGGCGGGCTGGTGGGAGGGTAGCATCAAAGTCACCATGTGTATCGAATAATTTTAGTTAGGTTTGACATAAAGAGATATATAGTATGTTTTTGCTGAATTCCAATGGTATAAATATCTAACCAAGCGTTTCGTTTGCTTTTCGACCACAAACAAGGGGTTCTGGAATGTTAGTACAATACAGTAAAACTGCGATCACCCGAGGACGCCGGGGCCCGAGCTAAAACCTCGAGTGATTTAATATTTCAAACGACCGAAGTATACATTTTAGTCTGTTATGGGTTGTTGTAATAGCTCATAAATTTTTAGGCTGTAAGAATGTGAACAAACCCCCAATAAATTAATAAATAGCGAAAAATTTACATAAAAGCACCATTTTTAAACAAGCAACATTGTAATATGACAATGCATATTATGGCACATGTGAGATTTATGATAAAAAATTAAAGATGGATAATTGGCGCATCTTCACTGTCTCGCGGAACTGTTGAATGATAAGAACTCACTATTTTCAGAGATTCTGGTTTTTGTCCGTAATGAAAGTGCTTCATTACTCATTTATTACTCATTTATATTTCTAACAATAAAAGTCTTGTCATCAACTTCCAACATTTATCTTCTCAAACTACCTTATCAAGAGTAGAGTAGAGGCGGTCATGTATACACGTTTATAATAGGGGTTTCATACCTTATCAAATCTTCCCTCCATCTGTCATTGTACTATTTACAATTGCGAAAGTTTTAACAACTGGCAATTGTTTGTTTATTTTTGAATATGCTTTGGAAATTGTGTAAGACCTCGAGCGAATCATAAGGTTTTGCATATGATTTGTGTAATTGGGACCTACAATGGTGCCCGACTCCTCGACTTTTTAAGGTTTCGATCCAGCGTCCATATATTTCATATGAAACCAGAAGGTAGGACTTATCTCCGACCTCGACTGACCGCCAGTTTACTAACGACCGCCTGTTCGAACGACCGCAGTTTTACTGTATATGTGTTTTCATGGTGAGTGTGAAAGCTCGTTCGGAAACCGGGGATATTCAAATATGAATATACATTAATATGGAAATTTCAGAATATTTTCTTACCATAAATATAATTTATCACTTCAAAGCAAATTGTAAACATCGTAAGACCTTTGCGCAGTAACGGACAAACACACACACACGCACGCACGCATGCGCACAGACACGCACACAAACACACACATACACTCTCTCTGACACACACACGCGTGCACATACACACACACACACACACACACGCACACGCATAGTATATATATTTAATTATTTCAAATTGTTCTTATTGTAAGACATATGAACATCCGTGATATGCATTAAGTGTGTTTTGAATTAATAAGCAATCAACATTACACGCATAAAAAAAACTTTCAATTTATACGATTATTTATTTACAAAGTCTCGAATAATCCATTATTGGAGTGTTTGGAACAAACGTCAATTCAAACAGTATTCATTCTTATATAGTATGCAACTACGTTTACTAAAAACAACAACATCTGAATAGATACACAATCAAACAAAATCATGCTAAAACGCCATATTATAAGAACGACATGTACTGATTAATTTGTCGACACAGTGTTTAAATGAATACTTTTAACCAATGAAACTATAAACTTAGTAACCACTGGCTTGGTATTTCCTCTCAGATACTCAAATACAAGTGTTCTTCTTATTTATCTAGTATATGACAATAGCGTTCAAAAGCATTGTACTTCTATCAAACCTTATGCACGTGGTGCAATGTTCCGTGATAATGAGCTTTCTGTCAATAACAAAGAATATCGTGATGTTATTGACACCAAATATGGATAGGCTTGATCAGCCGTTCGAAGACGAAATATTTGACTCTTTAAACAACAACAACATAATGACGGGTAAAAATTGCAAAAATACAGCCTCCTCAATAAAAATGTTTACAAAATACAAAAAAACAATAACATCATGATGAACATCTCTGTTTTACGTTTTGAAGACGACGTTTTCGTTGTTTCCCAGGTAACAGATCAACTCATATGTTTCCTTATCTGCCGCTCCCAGGTTATTGATTATATTGCCGATTTCATCAGTATTTTTAGCTGGTAAACTGCCTTGCTTATGCGACCACCTATAATTGTTGTCGAGGCGGTAAAAGTGGAAATCCGTCCACTTTTCGCTGAAGGTCAAGGCAACGGCACCAGTGTTTTGACTCATGGAGGGTGGGCTTCCATCTGTCCGCTTTACGTAACCATCTTTGATGCATCTGGCGAGAACCTCTTTTCCGTTGGTAGGCAAACATTCACCAGTACCCCCTAAGAAAACAAAATACAATCAACACATTAAATATGAATATTATTACTTCAAAAAAGAGCTAAAATTTAATTTGATTCCGATGGATTATAAGATGGATTATTATTATTATACAGATCGGCCTAAGTTGTCAGTCAGGCGCAGAATCTGAGTGAAATTTGCATTATGTCGCAACAACGGCTGTCTGGGACTACTCATTTGTCTATCGTGCCAATGATATCATTTTTGACATTAATAATTGCTTGATTACATTTAATTGCTATGACCACGCCTCCCTTAGGGCATATCATCGGCTTGAGGCATATGTAATGTTCAAAGATGGCTATACTCGAGATAATGAGACGGTGCCATATCCAAATACTGGTAAGATTATATCAGTCTGTGGTGTTAACATATACTATGCTTGGTTGTTATGATGATGATGATGATGATGATGGTGATAGTGGTAGTGATGAAAAAATATACAAAACCTATTGCCATTATGCATGTTCATGAACCAGCATTTGCAAACTAAATATTTTTATGAATAACATACAAATTTCATGTGTGCAAATATCAAGCAGGTTAACTGCAGAGGGAATTGTTCAATTGTTTTATCAGACGCTTTATTAATTTTTATTCCATGCTTGCGGGTAAAAACAATTAAAAAGTAAATATAAAAATGACCATGACATGTGAGGCGATTCATCGTTCAGTAGAAAAGGATACTATGCCTTTTAAGCCAATCATCAAGTTAATTTATGCTTCGATAATTAGAAACCAAGTCATATTGTGTATGTGAAAACAATGACAAAGCTATCATCGCCGGCTCATATTAAAATGATCTTCAATACCGTGTTACCTGGCTGTGCGTATTCGACTGTCGTTAAGTTTGTCGCATAGTTGTAACAGTTGTTCTTGGTTAATTTGTCAGTACTATTCCAATAAGCGGGATCATATTTGGGCAATGCATACAATTCAATTGGTTCAGAAGGACCGCCTCCGCCATCTCCGCCACCTCCGCCTCTACCACCTCCGCCGCCTTCACCATCTCCACCACTTTCACCACCTCCCCCGCCTCCGCCACCTTCATCACCCCCGCCACCTTCACCACCTCCGCCACCTTCACCACCTCCGCCGCCTCCGCTTTCATCTTCGAATCCGCCTCCGCCTTCGCGACCGGGTTGGCCACCTCCGTCACCGAGGTGGCTTCCTGCGCCACCGAGCTGGCCACCTCCGCCACCCTCGCCACCTCCACCGCCTTTTCCATTGCCTTCGCTTCCACTACCTTCCAGCACCTGTAAGGATTTATTTCCGTATTGTATATGGTTTTGCTATTGACAATCATCACTCAATAAAACTCATAAATCTCTAGTTTTGATTTTGATAAACTACAGCTGCTATTAATTGAATTGAATCATTCTCACTGCATCAGCGATTCTATAAAATCAGACCATAGTAAGTCGTATCTTTATCGAGGCCCCAGAGTTATATAATTAGAACCACCTTACCACAAAGTAAATGATATTGCACTAACTACACTAGTTTCGCTCATGCCTTATAATTTCAGGAGTTGGACGTAGTAACTGGTTTGACTGTGGAAATGGTATAATGTATATTCAATAAATATATAATTAAGAACACGCTATTCAACTGACAAAATCTAATACTTTACTAAAAGGGAAACATACCGATTGATTTTTTTTGACAATTAAATTCACGAATTGTGAAATGTTCCAATTATCAATATTAGAATTTGATTACTTCAGTCTGATAATAGCATTACTTTGTTACACTTATAATACAATTTCGTGCATCAACGTGCGTAAAAGTGTTATAATCGGTATGTATCGACATATTATGTATACGAAAACCATGTCAGGGTGTGTTTTTTGTGTCTATTGAAAACCAATTATACGCACGCGATCATGCACAATCATTAAAAACATGTTGTTCGTATGTAACGTATGATATCTGTAATACTACACCTTAATTATATAAAAAAATCGCGCAATCTGTAAATCGCGCGTCGCGTTATTTTAATTAGTGTATTATTTCCATAATTGTGACAGAAGTGGAGGCGAGTGCAATAAACCATTCATGTATTTGTTTAATTAATATTATCCAGCAGTTTACCAATTACTTATGTTCACTTACAGTTGTTTGGCTCTCCTGGACAAGTTCGGTCACATATTTGCCAAGGTGAACAAATTTCTTCAAAAGAGAATTCTCGAGGCCAACATCTTTTCCTTTCCCTATTGTCATCATTTTGGTTTCTTTGGATATTCGTTTATAAACGCTAAGACCTCTGTATCCAAGCTTATTCTCGAGGCTAAAAAAGACGTTTAAATAAATCGCTAGACACGACTAATATATATTGTTTAATACATGATGATAAAGCGAAACACTAAACCGTTGATGCATATGGTATATTTGTCGTAGACCATTCGTACAGTTGACCGAATCCCAAAACATATGAACTCGGAGAATAAATTATATGATCTTGAGTATGAAGTGTTCAATTGAAATTTCACCTTTATCATTACACTACTGTGTCTAGGTACCTTGTGGAATGAAAGTGCTCGTGATCTGTGAATTCCGCCATTTTCTTTTCATTGTCTATCTTCACAATTGGATTCGGACGACCGGAGAATATGTTCAATTCGACCACATACGTATAGTCTTCTAAAATGTATAATGTCAGTCTGATGAAAAAAAAGAATTCGACCCACAAACACGCTAGTTTTCGGATAGTACTAATAACTTGAATGTTAAATATTGATGCTTGGTGACCCTTTATAACTTTTGTCTCATTTGAAAGTTATTTGCACACTGATCTCCAATAAATGACCAGCTATACATAAGGTTATTAGAATTTGTACATTTACTGAAACCGTATGAACAATTATCAGTTTTGCAGTATTAAATGAACACAACACGTGTTCTTTGTTTTTAAATAAGCTTCGGTAATTAATTACTTTTTTCTATTTCTGCACACCAAACCAAACAAAAGTACGAAAGATTTACAAATTCGTCCGTCGGATTCCTTAGATAAGGAAATGTTTCACCCTTGCGTTCTACGCTTCTTATGCATGATTGTTCCTTGATTGTCGGATAATTCATGAAAACAGTAATTAATCTGTTGTGTAATCGATATTTGCGTATACAACTTTGAAAATGTAGGATGCTGCTCATCGTCTGCTGTACCCGGTACTTTAATCCGTTTATACTACATAAGTACCGTGTGGAAATTTACTGACACAATTCCGTTGTATAGAGTATAGATAAGGTAGAGCAGAAAGCTCTTCGACAAATAAAATCTTACAATTTAACAGTCAGTATATCAACTTTAAGAAGTTGTTATGGTTTTTGTTTCTAAAGGTAGAAAAGAACACACGACGTGATTTCATTGGTTTAGATGCAGTTGAGATACCTAGTCAGCACATATGAAATGATAAAGAGATGAATGCGGGGATATGCGCCGATTGTAACTGTTATCATAAACAAATATTTAACAAAAAAAACAAAATATTGTTTTCAGTCGTCCAAATGCCCTGTTGTTGACTATTTATGCAAATATGTGGATAATTTCACCATTTGCTCCTTGCTCAATGCAATATATTTTATCATTACCAATGAAAATGTCATATGAAATTAGATTTTACATACGCAAAAGAGCTTAAAAATAAGTCTTACTCAATATTTCCAGAATGTCTGGCCGAATCATCCGTTTTGATGCCATGATGTCTGAAAAGGAACGTATCAATTTTTTTTAAATGCTTACGACTCTGCCACTTCGTGTTTACGCCACGAAAATGCAAAATGCTCCAATTTGTGGGCAAAAAGGAGACTAAGTGATACAAATAAAAATATTTTCCAATATTGCATACGCAAAAGACCTTAAAATAAGTCTTACTTAATTTTCCCAGAATGTCTGGCCGAATCATCCGTTTTGATGCCATGATGTCTGAAAAGGAACGTATCATTTTTAAATAAAAATGCTTACGACTCTGCCACTTCGTGTTTACGCCACGAAAATGCAAAATACTCCAATTTGTGGGCAAAAAGGAGACTAAGTGATACAAATAAAAATATTTTCCAATATTGCATCATATTACTAATCTTAGACTATAAGAATATACAATTGGTCAAATCGTGCTTTGAATAGTTATGAGAAGGTGCAACTTTATTTCTTCAGTGCAGCGACAAAACGTGGTGCCATTTGAAGCTAGAAATGATATATTTGGATTTTAAATATTGACACAAGACAAGATTTCCATAGGGCTGCAGACAACATTAGGCAAGATAGAGATTTCCAGCATGGCCAAACGCTTGGATCGAACTGTCTTTGGTGGGAGAAAACAATTTTCTTTAAGTAGAATATCACATTCGCGACTTCCAAAGTAAAAGCATTAAAGAATAGATTTTCAAAAAGTTATTTAACTATCTGTTTTTGAATATTGTTTAAAGTTCACAAGGACAGATTTTATAATTGTTCAAACTTTCAATTGGAATATCAACGCAGTTTCCAACTCCGTACCGAGTAAGATTTTTGTTTATTTCATTAAACGTATTATCTTGAAAGTCAAACATATTCTCATTTCATATGCTAAAAGGATCGACCTAATGCAAACAAAATCCATTCAAACATGTCGATGCAGTTTGACAAAAGACATTAAAATATTTTTCATTGAATGTCAACACAAATTTTGAACGCCATTGTTTTAAAAAATCAAAACAAAATCTGCCATGCCATGTGTGCACGTTTGTGAAGCAAGTGCATTTCTTTATGTCTAAAAAAGTCAGGGCCGCAGAATATACCAGCATTTTGGGAATTTTCGACCTCGTCGTAGCGATTCCGGTTATAAGGAGACCTCATTTTCAATCTTATATTGCTATTTTCAAACCGTCTTCAACTTACCAATAATCAATCCAAAAGTCTTAAAAAAGACGTTTACACTCTTATTTTTAAAGTAAACTCATCCCAGCCGATATCCAGTGACAGCGACACATCGATAGGACTGTAACATAACTCATTAAAATTTCCAACAGCGATAAGTGTACAAACACTTCAGATTTCTATCAAGAATTGTATACATTACATTGTTTCAATTTCATACAGACAAAAATGGAGAGGTATACTAAGCGGACTACAGAATTTCAGTAGACCGTTTTAAAGACCAGTCTGTCAATTGTTTAATGAAGCGTCCATTTTTCACTGAAACAAGATCTAATGGGTAAGCTTGTATTGTAAATAAATATCTAATGCTTTTGAAATTACAATCACGAGCAGGCATAACTTACATAAACATGCATACACATTTTGTCAATTTAGTAAGATATCCGACAGGTTTCATATACATACACACCTGAACCTGCCCTTGCATTAATTTGTAATGATATACGATTTTTGCCAACCCAAACAAGTTTTAATATGTAAATAGTATTACAATTACATAAATCAGTTTCAGAAATACATCAAATATCAAAAGTAACTCAGTATTCTTGTCTCAAACTAAAACTATTACTTTCTAAATTAAAACTACAGCCATTAACATGCAAGAACCATCAACACACCTTTCTAGGTCCCACATGGGCTCTCTTACAATTCCATCCCTGCCAATAGCCTCTGTAGTCTTGATTTTTATGACCTTGTATTCGTTGACCTTGATCTTCAGCTTGCTCTCATTGAACGCTACCAGTGTTGTCACTGTAAGCGCCAAATCCCCGAGAGTGATATGCACCAGCGTCACCATAAATATCACCAAGGTTGTCCCAAATATCACTTTGAGAACCCAAGATATTATCACAATAAATACGATTAAAATGCACAATATTTGAGTTTCAAACACGTCAGGTACCGTCTGACTTCCACTTCCACTTAACACAGGGATTCCAAAATTGGACAGATGACGTCCTTGTTTATAGCGTTGGCTATTGCCCATAGATTTATAGTCGCAAGCTGTTCTTCTTTAGATTAATCTACGTGAACAAATACATCCTTATAACCTTTTTTCTTGTAATTTTGCTTTAGCTTTTAGGCCTTTGTTTACATCATCTTCAATGATGCTATGAGGACATCAGGAACTCGAAATCCTGTGTTATTTCTTTCAATTATTCGGACACTTGACACTTTTATATCATCAACTTTCATATACTCATTGATAATCATGCCTTTGTTTCTAATCTTATTACAGCTTCTGGAAGCGTTCGAAAGAAAGCATCCTGGGATTTTTATGATATTTTTGCATTTATCTGGTTTGACCGCCTGAACAGCATCAATAAGAGGGTTAACCTTTCCATTTAATGAATCTAAAAGAATACCGTTATCAGCCTGCCATGTGCCTATGTGTTCGCCAAGAGACTTTTGTAAACGTTTTACCTCGTTGTTTATACGTTTACATCCATCGTTTTTTGGGAAACCTATCTGTAATTCCATTTCGTTTCAAGTTCATCTTATAACCTGTCTATTCTTTCTGTTACTTTTTTGTTAAGCTTTTTGAGCTATGTGTCTGTTTCGTCGATTTTGTTCAGGATTAGTTATACTCTTTTCCCATTAGCTTCTTCATCAGATTAACTGGGTGTATCTCTATACAAGGTTCTCTGCGCCTAAGCCATTATGCGGTCATAGCTATCACCATTTAAAAGTTCGGAGTCACTGGAAAGACTCGTGCTCTTCTGAGAAATGATAACTTAATCACTATTGGAGTTGTGTTTCTTTCTAGCAATCACCGGGCTTCTTTCGTTGAATATTGACTGCGAATCTGACATAGTATTATCAACAAAATCCATTTCATATATCACCTTCAGGGGACATAGATTGTTTATAGGCTTCATAGACATTTGGCAAAAGTCATAAGTGAACATTCAATGACATACCGTCACAGAGCATACTTTCTAAATAGGATATAACTGACAAGTCGCCCAATCAGTAAGTTACATTATTTCTAAATAAAACAAAATCAGTTAAGATACGAGTAAATCGATATTAAATGTTGAATAAATGCATATTTCATTACGTCCTATATGAAATTAATTCATAATATACATGCAACACAAAACTTTTATCGCGAGCATAAATAGTAATGCTCTCATTTTGACATATTCTAAGCAGAAATGGCAATCAGTTGTACACGTATATTTAAATATGCAATATAATAACCAATTTTAAAAGATATGAATTTGTTTTAATACATCATTTTGATCTGAAGTTCTTACAGTAATATTTAGGTATGTCCAAACATATTGCCACATGTATAAAGAGAGGTGCTAAACGTTTTTGAAACAACATCCACTTTGTGTTTGCAAATCCTGGACTTTGCAAACTCAAGTACCCTTTAATAATTATGTAGCAGAATATTGGCCATTATTTCTATACAAGGCATCACTAAGATATGATTTGTGTGTATTTTGTTTGCGAAATGTGTTTAAAAGCTAGTTATATTGACCCGCGAAAGTCGGGCCCCCGCGTTTTTTTGCTGAAAATATACTGGATGTTTCACTCTCTCATACGGAAACCGGACTGTGGTTCTTCAAGTGAAAACGAGATGCAACCATAGTGTTTTTATGCTGCTTAAGTCTGAAACTGTTTACCAATAATATCTCAATTATTCTCAGATTTAACTTAAATAATGACAGGTACGCTGCGTTTATTTACATGAATAAAGTTTGATGCTTAGTGACTGTGTATAATATTGCTATCCATTGATAATTATATGATTGCTTATAACTAGTTATAACTAATAAATGACCGAAATAGAGTAGACATACATATATCACAGCTTGTACAGTTATTCAAACAGTGTTAACAACTACCAGTTTTGCATTCTTTAAAGAACACAACACATGTTGTTTTTCGGTATTTACTTACATTTTCTATTTCAAATACAGCATTTACCCATGCATCAAATACTCACACATTCATCAACTTTGATGTCATAATGTCATCTGGATACTCTTGACTTAAGGTCGGTTCATTAAAGCTGTAAGTAACATATAAAAACATTTTCAAACTATTGTGGCTGATTTTATTTTTGGCATTTTGAGTCGAAAATGCAAAATTCTTCAACATTAAAATCAAGAAAAGCATCTTATGGCGGGGTAAGAGGCGACAAAGTACTACAAATAAAAGTTAGTTAGCAAACGAATTATCATTTTACCAGTCCAAGAGAAAGGCTTACTTTTAGTAGATAATATTCTAAGAATATACCTTTAAATGCTCTTTTCATTGTGTTTCTATTTATTCATTTTAGTTTTGAGCTTCTTGAATACATATACACCTTTTCTTTCTGATCAACCTTGTCCATGTTTTTTTCTCCCACCGCAGCTAAACATAATAAAGTTAAACTGTATTTTATTCGCCCTGGAACTCTTTTATAGGCAGTGAAATTTATTTGCATATAGTTGTTTGATAGTTCGTGGTTGTCATAGATATGCGCGCATTTATTAAGATTATGTTAAAAGTCAAAGCGTGAAAACTATATTATGATGCCTTAAGTAATAATTAATGATTTTGAATATTGCCACATGACGAAGTTTCCATGATGCTACAGACGAAGGTCAGCAAGAAGAAGGTAATTGTTGATAACAATAAAATGGAGCTCCATACGGGTACTTGTTTTATCTTTGCCCGTGGGCAAGATAGAAGTTTCCTAACATAGCCTACGTTTTTGGATCTACTTGTCTGAGGTGAGAGAAAAAACATTCATGCATATTTTGATCTACTTATCTGGGGTTGTAGAAAATTGTGTACTCATCAAAACCTAATAAACCTGTTTGTCTTGTTTGAAACGTTCATTGTTCTTTAAGTTCTACAAAAATGAATTTGTTTTACGACAAAATCTGTTTTCTTCTGTCGTTCTTGTTTATTGTTTTATACTTACTTTATCTTTATTAAAAAATATAAGGCACTTTCGTACGCAAATGAGAACAATGATCATATCATCCTTCGACATGTAAATACGTTCATTTCAGAGCATAAAATGAGGATAATATACTTAAATAACAACATTTTACGTGTTTAAATATTATAAAATTATTAAGAATGAATTGAGGATAATGAATTTGAATATCAAATATTCTTTGTTACGTTTACATAATTCATATCCATTCAAATAAACCATACGTTTTACAAAACAGTTCTCAAATAACCAATTCAATTATAAAAGATCAGTGAATATTGATGAGGCTTGAGTTACGCTTTGTGAGAAGAATTAAGAGTTTATGGTACATAAATGTCTTATACTACATTATAATGAATAGTAGTTTAAGACATTTTCACAGTCGAATGGTGCCACAATTTCATGTTACTTCAGGAAAATACATTTTTCATGTAGCAATCGGTCCCGTCATGGGTCTGTTCAAAACACTGTTTTCCTTGGCCATGTCCTTATTTTTATTATACCACATGTATTGTTTATATTCAAACACACAAATAGGAAAATCTACTTTACAGTCGTTGTGTAAACTACAATTTTCGTTCGCGTAAACTGGTATCCTAAACAATACACACGTTGACTGATTCATTCAGATTGTTTGTGATTCATTCACTGTGATTTACGATTCGTTTCGTAAAAAACCCATAAAGAATGGAAGAACTGTACAATAAATCATTATGGCATGTTACGATATTTGTCAAATAAAAAACATTGACTTATTAATTGATTTCGTTCTTCATGGAAATGCCTGCGTTCTGCAAGAACATGTATTTCAAGGTGCGGAACAATTTACAGGAAGATTCACTCGACACTCGGTGAAGGTATATCCCTCCCAGAATGTATTCCCCACATCCTGCCTTTGTTACGTAAGGAAAGGACCCTTTATTCACCAATTGTTAGTTAATGTGCATCAAAAATACAAGAAAGAATTAGATTCGGCATAAAATTGCAATACCAACTGTCAACCTCGAAAAATACCTACACAATAATTTATATTGTATCACTAAAGTTTAATGTGAAACAAAAATATGACATATATAATATTAAAAGTAACCTTGACTCCAGGGGCAACGCGTAACTTGCAGACCAACATGCATATTAACTTTCTCTTAAAGTTTTAAGGCTCTAACTCGATCAGATATATGCCTTATGTATACATTCGAACCCAGTTGGCTCGAACACCAAGGGACCAGCGAAAATATTGGAGCCATGCGGGATTTTTTTTTCCATCAGTTTAAATAAATCGGTCTTCAACATCCAGTTCGAGTCAAACCGGCTCGAATCAACGGGGTTTGACGATTTTATATATACTTAACGCGATAGGGGAAACAAAATTGCCTCATACGAATTGTATACCTTAGTCAACGATAATGATATTACTCTTACGGGTAGTTGTCAAACAGATTGCCGAGGATGCAAAACATCACAAGCTGGTTAATAGTCATGTTAAGGGTTACATTCTTTTGAAGATATTAGCGGCACAAGATAACCGAGTAGCAGCAAATTCTAACTTTATTTTAAGTGCTTAAATATTTAAGCAAAGCAAAAAAAAATACATTCCTACGTATTATAACGTATATAAAGTGTTTTTTTCAAAAGTTCATTGATATTTTTGTTCTTCCAGTTACTTGATCATTAACTATTTTTGCTTAACGCTTCATTAACATTAACTGAAATTAACGCTACCCGAGTCGAAACTTAACAATCAAATATATGAAAACAATAGCTACGGAATAATACAATCTAGTGTATTAAATATCAAATAACAAGGTTTAAAGCGACACAAATCTCACTGTTTCACTCTTTGTATAATGTTTTCAATAATCTGAATAAATCTCTGGCCGTGTACCGAATTTTGTTTTTATTGAGTTGAGGGAGAGTGAAAATGTTAATGAATATTATTTGCGATTCGAATGACATCGAAACAATGTCTGTCATAAAACAAATTCCCATTTCACAATAACCTTTTGTTAACGTTTCATTGTATACTAAAACACATGCTGTGCATTTGTGCTTTTGTGTTCAAAAATGTAAACTAAACTCGGTTATGGAGAGTTATAATATTTATATAGTTGGTTAGGCGATTTTAATGCATATTTCAGCGAATGCGTCATTTAAATCCGTAGTAGACATGAACTAAATCTAGCCAGGTGCCTTAATGTGATATCAGATTAGCATTTAGGGTATTAAGTATTTGTTCGCTTTTACTTGCTAGCTATGAAACCCGGAGATAACTCTTGCTACGACAAGTGTTTATATTTGGTTGCAGTTACAGCCCTGCCATATTTGAAAAATTTACAACGTTGTTGCATTCAACGATAATCGATGCTTAACGCATTGACACAATCTATAACAACTCAGCTGACTTTATAATGCTTGTCAATCGGATTCTAACAATAATGTTTCCAACTAGTTTTTTCAAGTATTTGTGATAAACTCGGTGATCTGATCATACAACTCGAATAGATTTTGAGTGGACTGGTTATAGTTTCCAACTCCATTAATACGTGAACGATTTAAAACAAACGATTGATTCGCTTGTGAGACAGAATAAGTTCAAAAGGCGTCAAACGGCACGGCTATTTTATGTGTCTTTTGGCGCCATAAAATGCACGATGTTATAGTCAACTTTCCCCTCAACCTGGAATGGAAAAGTCCAGATTTTGGAAAAATATCCCCCCGCCCCAGTGAATATTTCAAGTGATTGACCAAAAGCAACAAGGTATTTGATTCAGGCACAGCCTGAATGGTCACTGTTCGTTTTTTTTTTCAAATGACCTTCACCTTGCTGGAAAAAACATTCAATTTTGGGAATATCTGCCACTTTTAGACGCGGGTTTGTTAGCTTTCTATATTTGAATCGAACACATTGCTATTAAAACTAGTGATGCTATCTTATAAACTTGGTTTATTACGAATTCTTAATATTAAGCAAACTTGTAAAAGAGTCATGCAACCCTAACATGCGCTTTCTACTTTTAAACAACATTTATTTATATTTAAATCGCAGCACAAAGCTACTCAGCACAATGTCGTTGTGATTTTATTTCTTGCAAACGCTGCGACAAGTTTTGTCTGGCGGCTCCAACTGCAAACCCAGCACCGGACTCAAAACCACCGGCGTCTTTGTACAATAAAAACATTTACAAACTACTTTTTTTGTATAGTTCTCAGAAAAAAATATTGATAAAGACCCAGTTTAACTATAATAAACTATATCACATACTAAAATCTGCCTTATCTACTTTATTTTTACATTTGTTTATGTTAAGGAATGGATTTTGAGTTCAATTGCCATTGCAACATATTTTCAATAGGGTCCTTAATATATAAAACATTGTTTCACTCTAATTTAATCAATATCAATTGTGCTAACAATTTTGAGTTAATCTGAATTTTCCTTATTTGCCATAGAAAAGGTTTCACCTGTTTGCCGTTTTTGAAGGCATGGGTTGGTATTCAATATACAACATCAGTTAATCTTATGATTATACATCATTGAAACGAAAAATTAGAAGGGTTTATAGAGTAAAACTATGTCAATCTTAGTATTGTTTTGGATACCAATTTTAATGCATTGCTGTAAAAGCTGAACCCTGGCGGCGACCCCCTGGCGGAGTGCGAGACTTTGATTGAAAAGATAAATGGACGGTTGCGGACCGACATCATGGCTTTGTGAGTGATCGTGACTGTAAAGATTAAGAAAGTGGACGGGGAGGGTGGTAGGGTAACCCCTCCTGTAAGCGGAACCCTGGCGGCAACCCCCCTGGCGGAGTGCGATATTATGACTGAAAAGATAATTGGAGAGTTGCGGTCCGACACCAAGGCTTTGTGAGTGATCGTGACTATAAAAATTAAGAAGTTGGACGGGGAGGGTGCGGGAGGGATATCCCCTCCTCCCAAGCAAAACCCCGGAAGTGCCCCCATGGCGGAGAGGGAGATTATGATTGAAAAGATAAATGGACGGTTGCGGTCGGACACCATGGCTTTGTGAGTGATCGTGACCGTTGCTGTGGGCCACAGATCGTGTAAAATAGTGTATCTAATAAGTCTGTCCAGGGTGTGGAGAAGGTGATCCATCCCGCCAAACACCACCATGGCTGAGTGAGAGTTCCGGTACCCTTTCCATGGAGCAACATGGCTCGGTGTGAGAATGTTACTGCACCTTTAAATTTAAAATGGAGGTGCACCTCTTTGAAATATACAACTGCACCTCTTTATTTAGACCGTCATGCCTTTTCTAAGACATGCACCTTAAAAAATTAAGTGCAACTCCATTTTCAACTGACATTGCCATTTAGTAACTTTTCACCAAAATGGTATGTCAAGCTGTACTGGCTTGCTCAGACTCAATCCCATTGTCAAATAAATAGCCATTGTGCCATTCACTCAAATCTGCGTGCGATAAGACCCCAACTTCTCCATAAATCTTAAGCGTAACCGACTTTAATAGCTTGAACCTATTATAAATAAAATATTTCCATAAATTTGGGAAAAAAACATGACATACAAAATAAAAAAGTCATGTACATACAGTGTACTAATGCTCAAAAGCAAGTACAGGACAATCAGATTTCAGTGTAAATCACTTGTAAATTGAATATGTCAGATAAGCACAAATTTCAAACTTTTTTCTATATTTCCGAACGCATCTATGCCACCTGGGTTTTTGACATTTATCATATAAGCTCATTGATATACTGTTTGTTTCTTTCCTAATTGAATTTCTTTCATGCCGTTTTTGGTGCGACTTTGAGATAATATCATTTTCTAATGAAACTGCTGACCTGTATTTGTCTTTGGTCTGTATTGTGCATTTATTCGCACATTTTGCTTGCTCTTCTAAGTTTGCGGCTTAACATTTGATGGAAATGGCTATTTCTGCTGTATTTTCTACATCATGTAGTCACCTCATAGACATGAAAACACTAACAATTGTCATGAATCTTTCAGTTTTGGTGGGGGGTTTTGCCATTTCCTTTGCTGCGCCATTTGTCCAGGAAGCAAATAATTTGACATATAGTGGTGTTTAGACTGTTTATAAACACATGATCACTAAAATAAATTGTTAAACTGAACAGTTATGTTCCCTTTGTGTATCAGTGGACCAGAAAAACCATAAATTTGACTAGTTGAAGCATTTCAGTTTGGCTCTAAGTCATTTTTTGTATAAAATGCTAAGCCGATAAAGTGGAAAAATCTATTTTTGCTTTAAAATAAACTTAAAAGAGTAGACAGACCATTTTTATGGTGCTGTTTTATAGACTCCATTGAAAGCTACAAGGAAAACTTTACTTGGTCAGATTATTCCAATGCATGAGGAAATAATGGCTTTTCAAAAGTTTGCGGCTTAACATTTGATGGAAATGGCTATTTCTGCTTTTTATGAAAACACCACAGGTGCTTATACTCATTCTTTAAGTGTTTAATATATCATTGCCAAACTTTCATTATGAGTTGCATACAGCCTGAAATTGAACTATAGGAGTTTTGAAGTCTGTTTTTGCAAAAATGATATATGCAAAGACTGTTTTGAAGAGATAAGCAGGGTAAGTGTCAATATGAAACATATTGTATAGGTGACTTCATTTTTTGTGTGATAGCCTCTTCATCTGTGTAAATGTGAACAAATTGACCCTTGTGTATTACTTCAGTTAGGTGTTTATCTGTTTCAGATCGGGATCCATCACTTCAGTACCAGGATCCATCACTTCAGTACCCTATTCACCAGTAAGGTTTTATCCAGGATACCAGAGTGGCATCTGGGATTGATCACTTCAGTACCAATGTCACCAATAACGTTTTATCCAGGATACCATATTGGCATCTGGGAATGATCACTTCAGTACTATATTCACCAGTATCATTTTATCCAGGACACCAGAGTGGCATCAGGGATTGATCTCCTTATAACCGTATTAACCAGTAACGTTTTATCCAGGACACAAGTATGGCATAAGGGACCGATCACATCAGTACCCTATACCAGAGTGCATTATGTATCTTGGATCAGTGACTTCAGTACTGTAATCATCAAGAACATTTGAAATAAGAGACAAGAATTGCATAGGCATCTCAAAGTATTCTCAAAAGAGCATCATAAACTAGAATATCTTTTTAATTTTAATTTACAAGTTAAGTTGGTTAAATTTTATGAAAACACTAGGGTTGTTTTTTTGAAAGTTTTTGTAGAAGATATTTATTTCCTTTACTTTACAAATCTTTCTTATCATATTATAAATTATTGAAATTGTTTTTAAACATCTTGCAGAATTGTTTTTTGTCAGTATTGTAGAATAACCATTTCATGTTTTTTGTACCAAATGATGGCATATCTTCTTACAAAAGATCCTGATTCCATTATATTTCCAAATTTCATAGATATATGTTTAATTTGTATATTCGCACAAAAAACAAGTTATTGGATGTTCATTTCTGAGTCGTATAAAATAATGTGAAAGCTCTGTATGTAATGCTGGAACTAACTAGCCCAGGCACAGATTCATCCCTGGCCTTTAGTGCTGAAGCCCCCCCCCCCCCAGCTGGGCTCGAAGATATGCTTAGGGGAGGGCTGGTCTTTTTTAGTTTATTTGTTAACAAATGCAGGGCGGATGTGTCAATTTTCTTGCAGATTATTCCCTTATCACTAGATCAATACATCATAGTTTATTACAGTCATATGGTCAGTAGGCCGCTAAACCCTTGCCGGGGGGGGGGGGGGGGGCAATTACTTATGTCTAGAATACCGTGACTTTGTTAAAATTAAAACAAAGCCTAGTACGTTCTGAACAATTATGTGTATTGGCAAAGGATAAACATTTTGTAGCTTTAAACTGAATGAGTTAATGAATGAGCTTATGTAAGCATAATTATAGTACAGTCTAGTTCTGATTATGTTGTGAACTGTTAATTTAAAACTGCTATATTGTGAATATATTACGGGTTTACAACATATATATATATATATATATTAATATCAATAACTAATGTTTTGTTGAATAATCTAGAGTATGTGCTTGTTTGTTTTTTTTTGAAATGTTATAGATGTATTGTTGTTGAATGTTTATAATTCAGTTTAAAGACTCATACTTTAAATAATTAAATATTTTCATACTTTCTGCATACATTGTTATATTCAATGATGAAATGGTGCTAGCAACATCAACTACAGGGAAAATATATTCATTTCAAACTGCTGAGGGGGTCAAACCATTTTTCCGGGTTATTTGCAGAACCTTACAAATCTAAAATATACACAATGCTGTTTTACATATTAAAATAGTTAAGTTCAGGTTAATTGTCAGATAACTGTAATAATTAGTTTTAAGTAAACTCAATCTGTTTCATTTACCTTGTTTAAAGCAGGAATCATTATTTTGTACTGTAAATGCTTGTATGATATTCAGTTTTAGGTAAATTAATATAATTGTGTTTGTAATTATGACTTTTCTCAAACATTTAATATTACATTTGCTTTGCATTGCCTTAACCTTACTTGCTATGCACCTAAATGATCTAATTGGTCATAGTCATAGTCATAGTATGTCATATAAAATGAATTTTGCCTTTGACACTTGTTTACCTAAGAAAAATGTACTACAATAGCAATTTCTGTTGTTGATAACATACATAGAGCCCGTCTAAGGCAGTGTCTCATATCAAATTATATTTGCTATGTATATGAAACACAAAAATCTGTAAAGTTTACGTATAATAAATTCTGTTCTTTTCTCTTTTGTTCTGATAATAATCTACATGAATGCTCTTTTAGACTTGTCATCAATTGCTGTGATTAAAGGTGGTACAAAATGAATGAAATGTTTTCATCTATTTTATATATATATATATATCTGCCTCCCATCTAATATGTACTGTCTAAAGTAGTTTCTTTCATTGTCCTTTCGTTGAAAGATCTTTGTATGAAATTTGTACTCTTACAGAACTGTATTTACTATTGCGAGTATCCACCTATTATGCATATGCAAAATGGTATGTGTACAGCACCTTTTCCTGACATTTACTCCCGAAATAATGCTGTAATTATTTGTTCCATGAATTTTGAATCTTAGTAAGGGTCCTCCGACATGAACACAGAAGCAATGTGTGTGTGTGTGTGTGTAAGCTTATTTATACTCGCACTCGGGCATGCCCATTTGGCGAGTGCTCCGTAAATATTGTTAGACATTTCAGGGTTTTGGAGCATAGTGCACAGACAGAATGTAACCCTGGTTAGAGCTATCCTGGTTCTATAACGTGCACCAGTGTATAGCACTGTCACACGGGACCCCCATTTAACGTCCCTCCCGGAAGACGATTAGTATTTTGTAAGTGATACGACCGGAACTCGAACCTGCGACCCCTGGATTGATAGTGAAATGTGTCACCACTAGACCACAGATCCGCCACCACAGAAGCAGACGATAATTATACATAATTTATACTTGACAATCAGACACAAAATGCATAGAACATTGTAAAACATAGCAATAAAAGCATGTATAAAATTAAATTAGTTAATTATTATCATTATTATTTAAATTCAATGTTTGATTAAGGTAGAAATAATTTAATGTCTAAACTTTAAAATTATTAATTTCTAAATGACATCGGAGTTTTGTTTTAGTGGAAAGACAGTCTCTATTCACAGCTCAAATTTAGGGAAACAAAACATGTTTTAATATGCTTTACGAAAGTCAACAATAAACGACGTTTGTTTAGATCAAATGGATTGTTTCTGTTTTTCTCCATTATAATCACCTTTTATCCAAGTTTAGTGAATTATTATTATTGATATAACTACCGTAATGTTTCTCTCAATGAGAAAATATCCATATTAAATGAAATGCGAAACTGTTTTAACAAGAAACATACATGTAGGAGTTAAAAATGATCATAGTCATTATAAATGCACAGGTTTATACATTGATTTGCGTCATTTACGAATATGATTTTGTTTTATCTATACATAAATACTTTTGTGACCTTAAGCTATATGATATTTTATCTTTTATTTATACTTAACAAAACAATGTAACTCAAATTAACTAAATTGTCGTTTTCACTAACAGTTTGTACAAACAAACCTAAAAGCAAATGTTTATGCTTCGAATTTACAACTTTACGCACAAGAAGGAGAAAAAAATCAAAATCAAAATAAATCGCAAGATGTCGTCAATATTTTACATTAATACAATATGGACACACCATTTGGACTACATCAAGAACTCAACAAACATAATATGTTTGGCCGGTAGCATGCACAAATGCTACGGACAGTTTATCTTACAAGCATGTATCGTGTAATGCAATATATCCAAAATTATATGCAAAAACATTTGTACAAAATGCATTCATTAACAGTTTGTGAAATATACATCACAAAATGAGCATTATTAATTATAACTCATGATTCTTACACAGTATTAAAAGCATTCAATTCTTATATGAAATAATACCGAAAGTCCTTTAATCAACAAATCGTCATTTGTGGTCATTTTTCTTATAACAAAATCAAAACATTATAGTGTTAACAAATGTCATTTTCAAAAGCCATTATCTGTTTATAACTCATTACATTGATAACCTTTTTATTCAATAATTCATACATTGAAAAAAGATAGTTGCCTGCTCATGTGCGCGTAAGATATGAAACCATTTTCTATACCTTAAATACATCCTACACCTTATGTCATTTGTATTTATTTATACTACCTATCATAACAAAACTCAATTGCCTTTTGGTCACTTCAACAAACAGACCGCTGGTCAAACTGATGGCATCATTAGACAATACTTTTCAGCAATGATGTGCTGTTATGTAATAATTAGATTTCGAGTGGGTAAAATTATCGAACAATTGCTATACCATGAATTTAAAATAGCATTATACAGCTACAGACTGGTGTTGAGGTGTTTATATAGAATTTGTCATTAGTCGTCATATATTACACAATATTATTTAACGATTGTAGAACATAAGTAAGCGAGTCTTTAGCGAGCTTACTTTCCTATTTGTTGAACGAGTTTAATACAATTATGTATTTTATAAACAAGAGTCAGATTATTTTTCTCTTGTTGATGACGGCATAATTTGTAACACGTACATGGTTTAATTCCCTCTGTAAACACATAATGAACCTTATGTCTTTAAACGTTTTTGTATTCACAAAATCAAGTCGGAATATCACGTTTTGCTCTTAATATTTAGATGGAAGAAATACTGCATTCAAAAGAAATTTCGACAGGAATTACATAAGAGTTTAATGTATGACTTTCTAGAATATTTCCAACTAAGATGACTATTTTTTTTACATATATTTGCTTACAAAAATGCGGAGTGATATATTTTCTGACCAATAGAAAAAGAATGTTATATTACATATGTAATACAGAAACATAATTATGTAATGTCTATATTCAACTAGAAACAATGGAATGGATGTGATACAATTAGTTTTGCTAACTTTTGAAAGTGAATTTAATATCACTTCATTGTACTATCACCGTCAGAGATCAGCAATAAGATGTTTTCGTGGAAGTAAGATATTGATAACGGTAACTCATGCGTTGTGATTCGAACCATATTTTATTCCATGTTTATGTATTGTTACATATGTTATGTTAAGTTTTTATATTGTATGTTTGTATGTGGGTTGACAGTAGTAGAGCGGTATAGGTGTCCGCCTTTCGCTCAAGAGTGTATATAATCGATTTCCACCAGGGGTACTTTATTTTACTTTTAATTATCATGGCTACTCTGAAAAACTTTATCAGGAAACTTACTGGAGAGTAGTGTATATCAGGTTTTAGTTGTCTTCACCATCGGTTTTAAAAAAGAAAAGTAAAACACGAATATGTTGATATGACTCTTTAGGTTCTGGGTATTCCATCCTGTAACGTTTTTGTTTGTTTCAACATTTTAATGGATATATGGTCTTGTCGTTTCTAAAGATCTCTAGGTGGCGAAAAAATCAAATTAATATATATAACATAAACTGCGGACCCTAATGTATCTAGGTCACCGATGAGCCCGTCAATTTTCCTGTTAAATTCTTCTAATTTTAATTCAGCTCTGATCGTTTTCTCTAAACCCTTGCCCACAAAGTCATACTGTGAACAGCGAGGCTCGTTCTCAACAGACATCGACTGTGAAAACAGCCCAAACAGGGTCATTATGAACACAATTGTAATCCTCATTTTCTCTATTTTCAACAACAGTTGTTCGCTGCTTATTTTCATAAATGAAACACCAGGGTATGTGCATGTTCATGTTTATAAAAAAAGTTAATGAGAAATATGGGACACGAGTGACGAAAAGGGACTTAAAGTTCTTAAACAAAGTAACATGTTTCACACTTTTGTCATTAAATATTTTGGCTGCACACAGGTGCAACAAGAATGATTTACCTGTGTTTATAAACATATTTCGCATAAACACTGGATCATGCTAGGTTTTGTCTTGAACTCAATTTCTGATGTAATAAACCTCCAGAAAGTACGCAAAATAACTTGATTTTAGCTAATAACTTTTTTGTCATAAGTTGCAAACAAACAAACAAAGTTTTTCTTTCCGGTTTCCCGACCCAACCTTTTTGTGCACCCGGCTCTATTTGTGTATTGCCAATTTGTTAACTTTTTTAGTCTGTTAATCTTTAAATATGCTTTTGATATTTTATTGCACCGGGCAGACCTTTAAATATACTGCTATTGCAAAGTACTCTACTTAACGTTCTCAAAATCAAGATTATTTCTATATGGATAATACAAGAAGCCAAGAGGAACAAATGTTCGAGTTTACCTTGCTGCTATTCACATTCACATGATTTCTTTTTCAAACCAAAGCTGTTGCTTTCTATTATAATTGTGAAACCCCCCCATCACTTCTAAACTATAAGTGAAAAATAGTGAGAATACAAGCTTTGAAGAATATTTGTTCTGTACAAAATTAAAAACAACAACATAGCTTTCGTTGATAAAAGTGACTAAAATAGTACTTAGGTACAACAAACCAAATATAGCTTTAATGTCGAAAGGTTATGAATGCATTTTAACAAATTCCTATTTGAGCCGGCTAGTTACACGAGACCACAACGAAAATATAAGATAAGGTTCTAAATGTTAATTGTCTTAGACAAGAAATGAGGACGACCTTCATCTTTAAACCAGTATAGGTGTCTCGTGATAACTTAACGTTTACCGTAGTTTTGATAATTTATTTTGCAGATTAGTAATCAGCAAGTATCTTTCACTTTTACAACATTTAAAACGATACAGTATAAAACTTACATGTACGTATAAATGTTACTTTGCACGTTTTGTATACATTTTGTATACGTTTTTGTAATTACTGTTTGAATAAACGAAATCATTTAAGACAAAAATAGAAACAAATAAGTTTTTTATATAATGTAATACCAAAATAGTATGATGTCACCAGGCATCCTAAATTCACGTATTAAGTGGTATGTTATCTTTCAAAAGTATGTTTCAGTATATTTTATATAACTAAATAACAAGCACACACGAAGCATTTTCTACATCCAAATAAGCGTACTTGCTTCTCACAAGGGCTTCCCGGGTTCGATTCCCGGCTTGGACGCGTGTGAGTTCGGTTAGTAATCACAAAGCCGGACAAGTGGGTTTTCACCGGATACTCCCCACACAACACAACACAAGAACACTCTCTCGCAAACGATAGTGACTTAGTATGAGTTAGCATAACGTTCTCCACAATCGTTTTATAGATGTAATGTTTAAACTAAATAATAGGGAAACAATGACCACTATTATATGAGTTGACAACAGGATTGAGTCCATTTGAAAGCATTTATCGGAAGGGAAGGAAGGAAACAGCCATGGATATCGGCACTTTGTGCACTTTCTTCTCCTGAAATACAAATGGAAATAGCAACAAACAGGGCTGGGTCGTAATACTTTTGTTGAGGGCCCAAGCATTAGAAAGGATTAAAAATAGATAATGATATATGCATGAACCAATTTTGTGTTTGCTGTCTTGTATATGGTTAACATACAATTTGGCGTTTGATTGACTTTGATTTTTGTTCCTTTACAGGTTCCTGATAAATGAATGCTAAGTACCAAGTAGTGGTCCAGAATGCCTTCCGTATAATTTAGCTTGAGAATGCTTCTTCAGATATATATATACATTTTCTTAAGTCTGAGTGATGCAAACAATTTATAGTTGTTATACTTTTAATTCAGTCCAACAACTGCACTCAGACTCAATTTTATAAATGTCTCATTAAATATTTCTGCTGGACTCGAAATTTACTGTCTTCCGGACTGATGCCACATGGATTCCTTGAATATTAAATATATTTTTTACCATTTCAAAACCCACGATTCGTAGTCTGCATGACTTATCTATTTGTCATTTGACGTAGGAATATTAGCGGGAACGCACGGTTTGGGTTTATACGATAGTGGGCGACGTGGTTTCGTTACTCCAGGCTTTCTTATAGACAGGTAATCACGTGAGTGAAATATGTCGGACAGTGAGCCAGATATTGGAACAAAGAATAGTGAAAGCAATGGGCACTAGTTTACAAACAAAAGTCGTTCATGAGTTTAAAGATTTTATTTTTAATTCAAATTTCGATGAACTCAAAAGGGACATCAAAGAGGATATGGAGTGGATAGCAGACAGTGTCAGAAAAAAGTACGCTCTGATAGTTTTGTGAATGTGAAAAGAACAGCCAAAAACAATACGAGTTTAATTCTGATACAATACGCCAGTCTGAGCAATATGATGTCACCAGTGACAGTGATGATGACAAGAAAATTGTTCGTGCAACCGCTACTTCCGGATTCACACCAGCTAGCTCAGACACCAATGGAAACAGAAAGCCTCCCATATATGTTTTGTAATAATTTTAAAAGATCCGTTTCTCTGCCCCAAAACTCTGTTTAATGAAGATTAAGACAAAATTAACTGTTCTGGAAAGACAAGATTGGTGCTAATAAAGATATATTCTCTGTTAATTGGAAGCGGATTTGTTATTCCATTGTAAAAAACAACAACAAGTTAATGGCGATGATTGCAAGTAAGTGTGATGAAAAATAACAGTTCTGCATTGAAAAATAAGCTTTTTGTAGAATCTGCAATTGGTCTTTAGTTCAGAACCAGTGCGCTGATGAGGTCGCATTCATACCTCACAATGCCAATCCTTTGTAGCCACAAGAACGTTTTATCTTAGATTTGAGTGTTTTAAACACGTTTGTTTAAAAAGACAAATTCAAGTTTGAAGATTATAAAGTTGCTAAAGATTATTTGATTCTAAACGGTTTTATTTTTAATATTTGATCTTGCAAGTGGATGTCACACTGTGTTTTCTCTCTGCTTCATTTCGGTTTATTCTCTGCTCCTTACTTGTTTTCTTAAGAATTGCGTCCTTTAGGATAATTTGGCTCTGATGAACTGCCGCACAATTCAGGGAGCAAAGACCAGATACTTCAAAAGCCCCCCTGGAGCCCTCTTGACCGAAGCCGGCGTGGTCTGGTTTATGGCGAATCGGTCTATTGCAGGACTCGTTTGGTTTCCTATATAAAAGGGATGTTCAAGATTTTCAATTATCTTTGCAGCTCTGCCCTTCCAAAGTCAAAAAACCTACAAAGAAACAAACACGTCAGTATCGAGATTTGAGTCAACAATAATAGGTAGGTATTCAATGTAAGAAGGTAGCGAAGTGTATTGTACAATGTACATACTTTTTATGAGGACCAAAACTCGAAGGAGCGTTACATTTGTCTTGCTCATTTCACAAAATGCAGTTTTTTTAATTATTATTAATTATTTCCGTTCTAAGTCAGTACATGGATATGTTTCTGCTAATATACACGTCAAAAGGCTAACGATTATGAGTATCTTAACCTGGAAGGCAAACAAGGTTGACCCCATAGTTTATTGCCGTGGTTGAACAAAAAACGGGCCTATCTTTACCGCAGTAGGGAATGAATACTTTTACCAACCACTGGTGAAATATTCTTGTATTTATGTAACCCGTTTCGCTCCAGGTAAACATCTTCGACTCTGGCACTCCTTCAATTTATCGCTGTGATATGCTGCCCTGAAAAATAGTGTTGTAAACACAAAAAATGTCTTTGAAACAAAACGTTTATTCACTTAAAATACCCTGTCTGATTTGTTCAAGAGGCCATTCTCTTGTATGGCACTCGAGAATAACTGATAAAACTGGCCTATGATTTTTTGAGTAAACATTTCCAATCGTAACAACTCGGCCATCTCCGGCAAGCTTTCGGAGATAGACTTCGTAAATAGTAGTAAAGATATACGAAAGTGCGATGAGGCCGCCGGCGATTAACACCATTATCAATCCGCGCAAAGAATGCCCATTGTAACAACAAAGAGATGGATTGTGTTGCATTAAAAGTGCTTGTTTAAGAAAATATATTCATTGTAACATCAAAAAATGTTCGTTTTTGAACATTAAAATGTTTTCTTTTATCTGAAGCACTTTGTTCCCTCTAGAAAAATCGTGAGCACACAGATAATGTACTTGACAGTAATTAAAAAGATCATACGGATCATGGCATGCATGAATCATTACATCGGATTAACTTTCGGGGTTGTAGAAGGGTGGGTTTGAGCTTGACACCCAGTCAGCTTTATCAGTTGATAGCAATGCGTGCCTTTGCTACAGCATTATTGGATTTTGACTGCAAACCGAATGTTTTTTGTGTAAACAGTTCTATGGGGTTGGGTAGGGGCGGTGACTAGCCACCCATTTAGTTCAATAGGTAGAGTACCGGTACCATACAACGCTGACGGTTCATGGGATTGCAGACAAAATTTTGAGTTAGCTAAGTTGGCAGAACTTGTCTTCAAATTGTACTTGTTCATGGCAGATCATGCTTCATTTCTCTTCCTAGGCTGTGAATATAAACCCACTCATTAAAAGTTTCCATACACATAATATTTTTCTTAATAATTATTAGTCCTATTATCTATGAGTAAATTGTCATTTTTATTAAAAAACACAACACCAAAACAGTAACTGATAATATTCTCAATTGAACATTTTTTTTTGTAAATAAAAGCCTTAAACAAAATAATATTAATAAGCCAGGTTATTAAGCTTTTCAGCAATGTATACCATAACTTTTTTCAATAATACTTAACAAGAGACCTATTTTGAATAATACACCTTTTGATCACTGTTCACACATAATGACTCTTTTTAATGTCTGACTCCATAAAATACAAACAAGTATGATTCCAGTAACTTTCAGTTTTGATCAACATGTCCCTTAATTTTATATTAAATATTCATCCAGCAATAACAGAGCCATCTGTATGCAATCCAATGTTATATTGAGTATAATTTAGGTTTTGCTCTCATTTTTAAATTTCATTTCTGTGCTTAGTTCTTCTAAGTGGATTAGTATTTTGAGAGACTTCAAAATCTTTCTGTTTGTTCCCCTCATTCATGGCTTTAAGTTGCCAATACAAAATCAAATCTTCATTATAAAACAATACTGAATGTCTCAGTCTTCACCAGAAACTCACAATAAGAGAACTAAAGCGTAACTATGCGTCAGAGTTATAGATCTTTCTATGCATTGCATTTGTCTGAATAAATTACCGGTCTCTTTGGCAATAACCTTGTGCCTCTTGAGTACTTGGCTTGACCGTATGGTTTTTATTACATTGTTTGGATGTTTTTTATTTGCACACAACAAGGATGATGACACTATGCTATGCCAAAACCTGAACACTTTTTATTCAAACAAAGAAACGGAAATTCAGAATAACTCTTATTACATCATTTTAGAAAATACATCCATACAATCGATGAAAAATATATGTATCAGTAAAATCAAAAGTCATGTTATGTGTTCGTTAAATTCAACTTAATAAATAAAATAAATATTCGTTGCAGTAAGGAATGCTCATCACTTCTTATAAACATTCCAACAGACTGAAAAACAAATTACCACAAATGTTTGCAAGTCAGCTGGTATCTTATTTTATGCCTAATCATTTCAGTTTGCTACGCAAGCTGAAAGCTTACAAAATTACTCTCAAGTCTTTTGCCTAGTACGGACATCCTTTTTCTGAGGCCATGAGAAAGTATCTTGGTGGGGCTTGAACCCACAACCTTGGATTTGAGGCAGACACCTAGGCTTATCATCTAGATCACTTTTACATTTTAAAGAGCCCAATTTATAATGTGGCATTTCTAAGAATGTGCCCTATTAAAGGATTTTCTGAAGTATTTACAATTGAACTGAACAAACTAGTTCTCCTTTATTTGGTCTGCCAATTCTATCTGTTTCTGTTTTTGCAGTTATCTTCCCTCCTTCATAGGACAACCGCTTTAAGAGTAGAAAAAAATCTTTACTACACAGTTGAATAAATATATATATATATATATATATATGCACTTTCCGTTGTTAAAAAAGTTCCACAGTGATAAAATATGTGTTCACTCAAATACTCTGAAAAATATATTTTAAAACAGTTGACTGCATGAGGGTCACCACTGAGTAGCACTACCAAGCATAATTAAGGAGTCTGACTCTATCTAGGTTGTAAAGTAAACTGCCGGCTTCGGATTGTATTGCCTCAGGCATGGAAGGTTTAATGTTACGTTTTGTATTTAATAAACACGGGTCATTAGTTGACTTTTATCTGCAACTTCACATCAGTATGTATTAAGTCATATAAATATTTGCTCCACGTTGTTTCTTTCTTGCACTTATTTTCCCTTCCGGGTTGGCTTTGCAGTTGTGCTACATGTTTTCCAGGTCAATCCTCAGTAAAATGGCATTGTTGATTACATTCCAGTGCCGGAAATAGAAAACATAAAATACAATAGAAATAATAGGAATGAGATTTTCAGACCAATTATTTTAAAAGCCTGAACAATAACATAGAAAAATATTCACAAAATATTAAGTGCCACACCAGTTTAAAGCTGTATCCTCACAGATTTACTGTTCTGAAACCTTTTTTTATTTTTGTCTTTTGATGAGCCAATTGGCAATTCTTGTGCAAATGTCTAGAAACCAGTGATATAAGGCTGCGGAAATAATATCAGATCACAGTCTTTTATATTCAAGTTTGAAAATTTGGTATAAATTCCTTTAATTTAGTCATAAAAGGTCATGCATACTAAAACAGATTTCAATTGTTTGGAAAACTGCCGAAAAATAATAATTTATCGCTATTGCTTTAAGCCACATATTTGTGTACATTTAATTTGATAATCACCCCCATTACCCCTTTGATATCAATTGAAAGGTTTTTGAGAAATGACCAAGAAGAACTAACTGTCCATCTGTGAGAGAGCAGCTTTAAGCTTTGGACCAAATTTATGAATTGATATAAAATGTAATTGTTATCATGTTGAAATTCCACTACAATGTTGATATTTTAATACCGTCATTCTTTGTTGAATAATTGTACAAACATGCAGGTACTTTTTGGCTAAAACCAGTGGGGTACTTGATTTTTGAAGTAGTGTCCGAATTTTGAAAATAGCACAACCATTACCTCATTTGCCATTTTTCAATAGAACAAGCCAGGAATTCAGAGCCGGCCGCCATATGGTACCATACTGCCCTCTGAAAATAATGATAAGATTAAAATTTAAATATCTGCAATTCATGAACACAGCAAAAGTGTCAGCAATTTTCAATGTTTCTGCATCACCACCATCGTTTGATATTATAGAATTTAACCTTAACAAAAATGTGTGCTGGTTTATGTGTTCACACCCTTTTTGCTAGACCACTAGCATGATAAGTTAATTTATTTAGAGAACTACACCTATATTAGTGAACAGGCATCCAATTTTGTGCCATTACATTGAGCTGATTGTTACCAACACTCACACTACAATATTGATGAATAAATATATTTAAATATGTCACTGACAGTCATAGATTATATTTGTAGAAAAAGTATGTTTTAGAACGGACAAATAAAGCAAACGTCCTTCATTAAAGAAATGTAAATTTTAATTATAAAAAATAAAGTTTGTAAATACACTGAGTTAAGAAAGTCTAACGTATTATCAATCTAAGTAAAGTCAGATTCAGACTTATTTGTATTTTAAAGAAATCAAATCAAGTATTTGTGTTCTTAATTTTTGCCACTGATCACTGTTACTATCTCAGCATCAATCAATTGGAAGCAGACTTAATCCCACCCACTAATAATAAATGACATTTCCATTTAGTTTCGCATATGGCATGGTTGTTTGAACATCTCCTTGGTCGGCCATGATGGACTATTTTCGAATAACCCATATTATTTCCGAGACTAATTCCTGTTGGATACTGGCCGAGGTGTTCCGATTGTAAACAGTTTTTTCCACGCGGAGTCCATATTATCCGCCATACGTTCAGAGAGGATGGGAAGGTGTGTCAGAGATATTTGTATCCACTTGTTGGTCCCACATGCAACACAAATCAGCGAGAATAATGGATCCTCGCTGATCTGTGTTGCATGGTCGGATAAAGGAAAATTATTAAAAAGTTAAAACACAACCTTAATTGACTAGTATAAATATGTATTTTTGGTTAATATAGGGTTTTGAAATAAGTAGATTAAAGGGGGCAAGGCGTTAAAAAAGGTAACAGGTCAAATGTCGTTACTGGTCCATATCATATGCCTCCAAGACTCGAATGGAGCAACTCGTAGGTTTTATTATTTGACACAAATGAAATGGATAATGTATACAACACAAAGATGTGAGCATATTTTGTGCTAAGAAACTCTTATTAAGCATGATTTCATCATTTTTACCGTAGGTACGAATGCTCTAAATTATTGTTTGCTTCAAGATCACTTGTGAAGCTGGAACGCCATGATTGGCCGTTTGTTACTGGACCATAGAGGCCTCTTCTTCTAAATACAGATCCAGCCTCCTTCACCGGGGTACCTGCTCCTCCGTCTATGTTTTATCATAAATCGTTGTAATTGGCACGCAAATTTTGTTGATGTTTTCCGCAAACTCAACTCTTTACGCCTAGCGGCACTAACTGCTCGTTCTTATGGATTTTGGTCTGTATGCCATCTTAAATTGCTGTAAAGAGCAGATTGGATAAAACTGGTTTGATCTTTGGCTTCGTTAAACCTCAAAACTGATTACTAGTTGGTCAATATTTATCCAATATTGACAATTAACCGATCAGATAATCTAATTTAACAATTAGGGAATACTTCAAAATAATGAACATCTTATTAAAGTATTTTGCAAATATTTCACTTATGAGATCTCTTTAACTTCTTTACAATAAAGGAAAAGCAACTCTATTATAATCAGTTTAGGATCGATCAAAAGCTACTTCCCTTGTTTCAATGATATAATATTCCTTGTACTAATACTTCACGGCCACTTCACGCCAGATCCACCACTTATTGGTGGTGCAATGACAATGAGCTGTCGACACTTCCGTGGTGCAGTTGTGCCTTGTGTTTTTTCTACATACGTGAGTATGATTTGTATTTTATTTGATAATTTTATTAAACGGACATATTTCGAAAATCGGAGAATGTGGTACCGTGTAAGAACATTTTTACTGAAGGTTTGCTACGATTTCGTTATGTTAAAATATTGTGAAAACTTTGGTGCCAATAGCCTTTACCCCAAATCGGATTTGCGCATATTTTGAGATCTGCTGGCATTTCAAGTACACTTCGTTGCTTTCACGAATTAACATTCTGGCGCATGCACTTATAACTGTTATGTATAATGCTTACGCCGGAACACCACACAACTAATACGCACTTCTGAAAAAGGAAATATGCACATATTTAGTGTGGTGGCGCTGTTGCTCTAGTGTTGGCGCTGTCGAGTATCTTTAGCGCCCGAAGTTCACAGATATTTAACGCTTTCGGAAAGTGTACAATATAAAGATGACTATGTTTATCACACATTTTTATGCTTGTTATGTCCATCAGTCTCGAAAACAATAATTAACGCGAACTACCTTAACCACAATGAAAACTATTTCAAAAACAGTAGGCTTGGTGCCTTAAATTTTACCATAAAACTACCTCTTTCATAACAGAAGTCATCAAAGCAACGTCTGATGTGTTGGAGTGTTTGGAGTAGGAGCGCAATAAAAAGTTTACTTTTCTTTTTCTTATGTCTCACCAGTTTTGCTATATTACGAGTAGATTTACTAAATTATTAGAGAAAATGGGCCCAGGCTAAGCTTGCACTTCACACAATAAGCTAAACCTACCTTCTTGTGGGAAATGCGAGTTTAATTAGGAAATCAAGATCGCATTTACTGGTATATCCCTAAAATGTGTTTCTTGAATATGTTATCTTTGTTCGATTCTCGTTAATTTGATATAAGTTAAGACTTATTATACAACATCAGCGTTTGTTTACTTTACAAAATGGAACAGACCTCGAGAAGCTTAACCATCTTAGCTTGATCGTACCGTTAAAACATCAACAACATGTCAAGATGAAATTTCGAAAGACATGTTTTAGTGTTTTCCCGTACTTGTACATTTTTAAGTTCCATGTGTGAAAGTTTACATGGATACTATTGTCTCAGTTATTTTCAATTACTTTAAACGAAATCATTCGTTCGTATTAATATTTTTAAATAACACGTATCATGTGTCCGTTGGTATGCATTGATTTTCTTTGGGAAATGCCCTTATAACGCATTCACGCATATGATTTAATCGAGTAGTTAGCTACACGCCAATTTTAAAATAAACCGGAATTCGGATTTGTTATACGTGTTGATGTTTAGTGATTTTTTTTAATATTTATTTAATTAATTTATTTTACCTTCAAATATCACCATAAAACAGTTTTCACCCAACTTTCAAGAAATGATGCTTCACTCTCCTTAGAACTATTTAAAGATCGATTTGACTATTAACAAAAAAATGAATCCCTGCGCGCATATCCAAGACAACCACGAATTATCGCATATCCATACGCAATTATTTTCACTAAGCACAAAAGAGTTTCGGCAAAACAAATACATTTTTTACTTATTATTTTTAACTGGGGTGGGAGAAAAAGCATCTACCATAGCGGCTCGTGTAAGATAGGTTCATCCCAACCCTCGCGCAGGGTGTTTTGCTGAAACTCGAGGAAAAAGAGATACTTATAATTACAGTATGAACTCTCTATCTGACGTCATTGACCACCGAGTGTAACATTACTCTTAGGCTAAACAGATGTGATATATGTCGTGTTTATCATGCGTCATTGTTTCTTGTTCATTGGGTCGATTAGGCCCTTGCCTTGTGCGTGAACAGGGTTTATTTTTTATTTTTCGACAACTGGCTTTGTCCCTATAGTTTTTATTGTGTTAATAACCATTTTGATTGGAGCAGTGATGATATCTGTGAAACACCTTCTCGTGCTTCTTAAATATGTGAAATTTAATTATAGTTATATTCATTCTGAGACTATGATTTCCCTGTTAGGCTCAAATGATTACTAAAATTCTTTAAAGCAGTAATTATTTCGACTTTGCAGTGACTTTAGCTGTTGTTATAAAGAAACTTACATTGTCATGGACAGAAGGTGAATTTAAGGCATTAATTTCGAAATGACTTTCTCATTTGAAACAAGGCTTTCACGAAGCCAACAGAGATCTCTAGACATTGCTGGTTGAATGGTCTGGCAGATAAACATATTCATATCTATGATGTCCTTTTTGATAAAAACGAAATTTGAACAATTGGCTGATAAAATAATTCTTTGTACAATTTGTCTTACTCCTTAACACATCAAAACGTGAAAATATTAATGTTACCATTGCAAAATCCTGTACTCCAAATACTACATATTTGAAGTAGGCCATCATGACATGTGATCGAATTCATGAAGTATATAATGTCTTATGTGTTGATGTTTGGCGAACAAGTAAATTGTGACAAATATACATATATCTACCAGACTGTATTATTAGTTACACTGATAGTAGCTGGGGGGAGGTATGTGATATACACCCCCAGTGGCTTCGCTCTCGCATGGTATGAAACAACTGGGGGTGTATATCACATACCCCCCCCCCCCGAGCTACTAACAGTGTAACGAATATATCTCACCGAGTACTTTTAATAATAAAATTATATTAAGATATAAAGAATTTGTTATGAAAATATTCAGTGACGCTTAAATATTGTCTCAAAATTATATTTTAAGATATACAAACAGTTATGTAATCAAGTTTATTAAACAAATACAATAACAATGTAAATATAATAACAAAATTGTATAACAGCAAACATATTTCTTCAGTAAGTTTACAGTAAATTAAAACTGTACAAGAAAGCTGTATCAAAGTCAAAAAATGTATTAATTAGAAAAACAACAACAGTTTAGCAATTTACTGTCCATAACACTTATTTTTTTAACAATTTCTTGAAGGTAGCTCCTCAGCACATTTGCAGATTTCTTGTTGCATCGAAGCGTCTCTTCTGAATTTTTTTTTATTTTTTTTTCGACAGATTTGTCACTTGTTTTGTTTGTAAACCGTTTTTTAGTCGCCATTTTGAAACCAATGACTCATATAAACAGTCGGTTACACTCAACAGATAGCTTGAATAAAATGGATATTCAATAACGTACATGAGTAAGCTCCCCTACAGTGAAAAGATAAGCCGAGAGAGAAGTTAAAACAAATTCGGCCGCTATTTTGTTACGTCTTCTGCATATTATGAAAGTTACAGGGGTGGTATGAAGCATACTGGAAATTAAAGGGTGGGTATGGATTATACACGTCGTTCCCGTGACCGATCTAGGCCAATCGGATAGCGTCATTCATGTAGGAGGTGAGATATATCACGATACTCATTTTTGCGTTGTTTATTTTTTTTATAATCTCATGGTATCATATTTCAATTAGGAATGACCACCATAAAATTTCGCGCTGAATAATTGTGTTTAATGTGGCTGTTATTCTATTATGTGAATTAGGAGGCAAAATTACCCTATTAAAGAAAGTATGAGTATGTGTAGATATAGAATATGTAACCTATAAATCGAAATATAGTTTGCAAATACTTTTTTCGGCCTTGAACTTTGAACGATATGGAAGTATACAAAAGAGGTGGTTCAGGATTTGGCGTTAGAGGGGGTGGGGCAACTTAGTACCTTAATTATGACTAACAATTATATGGTTTACCCGAAATGCTAGTCACAACTTGTTGGTCGATGCAATTTTGCTTCAAAATAATCATTCATAAATGTTGCGAGTAAACCGATCGATGCCCCCAATGATATGAGTTCACGGCAATGTACGTCTTACAGAACTTATTTATTCATGTAGAGTCGTATGTTCGGCCTTTCACTAAGCTTTAGTAGTATTTTCGAAAAAAATGGCGCTAGCCAAGGAAAAAAATGAGCATTCATAAGTAAGCCCAGATAATTCATTTCAAATTTGCATTTGAAAAGAAATACGAAAGTGACACCAATAATAATAGGATTAAAGTTTACAGCGACACTTGCATGACCAGATCTCTGGAAATCATAAACACCTTAATCATATCTAAAGCCTACAGTCGACGATACAGACTCGTATTGGGTCGCATTGTAATTAAAGGGTACTTGAGTTTCAAAAATCCGGGATTTGAAATCGTGACATCGAGGTCGTTGTTTACTTCTTAAATGAAAGTCTAATTCAACCTTAATGTGTATGGACTGTTAGGTTGCCGTATAAACCTTGATGAGGAAGAATAATAAATAGCAAAACTATTTTTACGTTTTAGAATGGAATCTGTTCAAAAGAAATCGTTTAACGTCTTCAATCTTATTGAAGGCACAGAATCTGCTACAATGAAGGGGATCTCTTCATGTCGATTGCTGTTGATTGTGTCCACTGTATTTGTGGTTATTGTGCTCGGCATGACGGCAGGATTAATTTTTGTTGCAACAAACAAAGGTAAAAATAAGAATATTATGTGTAACAAGTATCCAAATAGAAATATGAAAAAGTATACGCTCATTATCCACGGGCGCGGAAGGGTTCGGGTTCATTTTTCGACGGATTCTATTCAAAACAAATAAATGGTATCAATACCTTCTTTGCCTGGCGGTTGGCATAGAGAGAGGATAATTCAATTAATTAATTAATTCATTTAACACAATGATTTATCAATAAACTATCGCTGTAGTTTTCATTGAAATATGAATACATAATAAATTATACACAATGCAAGACTTGTAACTATTCGAATCATTTGATATGTATGGCTACTGAGCGTGTTTCTGTAGTTTTAATCATTTATATTGCACAATCATGAGTTTTCAATAAACCTTTAGCTACGGGTGTGTACATCTATATACGTATGTTCATAAGGGGTGGTATTATTTTTGTTATTCTTTCCTAATATGAATATATTAAAGTCATTAATTTGCAGTGCTTTTCAGCATTACAAAGAATTTCAACATTGTTTTTGTACATGAATCATTTTTGAGAGCCAACAAGAAAGCTATTATTTGTAAATACTATATTGTTTTTAATAGCTTGCTGCTGGTTTTTAAGAAATATGAAACTTGTGTCTCTCAAAGTGTATTGGAATGAATGTCTAACCTAGCCATCCTTTCAATAATAAAAATACAGTATAAGGTCGATTGTACCAATAAGCAAATTGTTCTAATTGATTGTATATTGATTGCATGAATAGGCACATTTGAATTTTTTGTACCTTGAAGAGGATTGCTTACGACATTCTTTCCATATCATATGACATCTTTGATTGTATTTGAATGAATGAGATTAATATAGCTACCTGTATAGAACATTCAACGACTGAATAAACATCTTTACAATTAAACTTAAAGTGAAGCTCTTATTCAAAATCAAACATACACATGTATAACAAACATCAATTTTGACCGAAAAAAACTTTAACTACTTACTAAATAATGCATTTATGGAAAATATTTATTACTGATAACAAGATTGTAACCGTGTATTTAATAGCAGAAAGCCCAAAAATATTAAATGATCGGGCAATGTTTAAATATTTACTGTCGTCTACTATAGTCCCACGAGGTAGAAATACCGTGTTCAATGCTAATTTCTTTCAAATTAAACTCGGTATCCTTCATAAGAACCATTGTTTTCGACGTTTATTTATCTTTTTTGAAATATAAACACAATATTATTCATTGTGGTTAATCTTATCGGGGAGTAAGAGTGCATCTTTATGAAGCCCAGTGAGATTTTAGTGGTTTACAAACTATCACTTACCATTGACCAATTATCTCCCTTTTTATAAATTGACCACTTACTCCAAAACCAGTTTTGGTTGGACACAGCTATTTTTAGAAAACCGGTTTGATGAGAGCCTTTGTCAAGAACAGGTCATTGTGGAAGACAAGTTTTTAATAAGGATCTTGGATCATTTTATATCTTGTATGTATTCACTTATGATTTGATAACATCATAAATGATAACCATTGTGTTGCATTTATTCTGAATTTGTGTTTTTGGACATTTCCAAGTAAATTACATATTGTGATGGTTGAAATGGCAGTTACTTTGACACCCAGTTTTGTGCATGAATTGTTTATGCAATGATTAACTTGCATACCATAACATCACATGTAGTGGGACAGTGAGAGCCAGAGATGTTGCTGTAATGAGTTATTGTTGATGGCACTTGAGTCCATAAATCTGTAAGTAGGCAATGTATATTGTATTGTGTCTGAAATGTGTTTTATTGTTTTATCCATATTTATGTTAACTGGCCACTTGACATAAAATCGTTTTTATGAGACAATTGAATATAAGAATGTGTAATAACTGTTATCAAATAACAACAGTAAGATATGTATTATAGTTCTCATTTATTTATTATTGTATATTGTCCATTTTCAATGTGTTGACTATTCGACTTCGAATTTTTTAGTATTCGAGTGTTTGATTACTCCGTATACCGTTATAACATACACACATTGATTGGACATTAAATATATGTGAACCCTGGACACCTTGTGCAACTTTCCCCTTATAAGTAACTATATATATATAAGTGCTACCGGCAACCAAAGGTTATATTTAAATAGTATTACTATTTCTATTTGACACTTGACATGCACCATCCAAATAAAGAACAAGTCAGTTTTAAAATATACACATATATTTGTGAGTTACTCTTACGCAATGTTCCTAAGATGTTCGCCATCATCCTCAATATCTTAGTCGTCAGTCGGTAACACTCTTAATTGCGGACCATAAACACTATGACATAATTACAACTCGAGTGACAAATTATGTGTATCAACGTTTGAGTGCATTGTCTATTGTAAATGATGAATGAACTTCTTTGTCGTGATCATTACAAACACATGGTATTGGAATGGGTTCTATGTATATTTGAATGTATTTTGTATATCAAGTATGTTTCGGTATTTAGTTAAAACTGTATACAACCAGACATACAAATTAATCATGAGCATACAATCAATGCCCTTACAATAACAAATAGCTTGGGCTGTTTTAAGTTCTAACGGCATTAGGTTGAGCCAGTCTATTCTATTTACTGCTGTTTTTCTTTAGTAACAGTCATAACAGTTGGTGTAGCATTTGTTGGTTCTTGTTCTAGGAGAGATCATTGGTTTGCTAAATAAGAACCTTATTGAAGGGAAAAGGGCACAAGCAAAGAAAGTTTAAACTTCCTTTTATATGCAAAAGTATATGTGTTAGTTGACGTTGACGTTTATGAAATATTACAATCGAATTTCTAATTCAAAACTGGATTTAAAAAAAAATATGTTATGTTAAAACATATATAAAAGAAATAAACAAAATGGAATCGGAGAATTTAATGGTATGTTCAAATATCATTCCATAATCTAAGATAAATACAGCATGTCCATTTTCTTATGACTTTAGTGTTTATGGGAAATATTGGAAACTATTGAATTTTGAATAGTAATGAGAAAAAAGTGGAATGAAAAAGATGAAGGAAGATGCAACTTACATGAATAAAAAAAATATGATATAGAAAGGTAGCACCACAAGACAACGTTATGGATAAACCCGTATGTTTTATATTTTTTTCTTTAAGTAAAGATCGACGTACACCAACCATATTATTGCAATAGAAATAGATAAAGAGGATATCTAAAAATCTTTAGATATAAAACTAGAATTAATTCAAATGTGCTGCGATAGTAAAAACTGAGTAAACATGTATTTTCTAAAAATGATGGAATAAAATTGAGATATGAATATAAGTAAACTAAACAATAAACTGTAAATATTTTAAGTCAATGGTCTTATATTCTTAATATATTTATTTTCCCGAGATTATATAGAATGAGAATAATACCGATACCTATACAGATATCTCAAAATAATATATATGGTGAATATAAAGTAGATATAATAACTGTTCGTGATCCTACACCTAGATAAAACTATAATACTACTTCGTATTATTCTCAATAGTTAAAATAAAGAACAAAAGGCATAACATTAAATAACATTAAATAAGGCAGTTAAAATTACGTTTTTTTAAATCATTTGAAGATAAAGAACACGTTTGTTCTTTTCATTCATATGCTTAACCATTTATTAATGAGAACGATGCAGTCTAATCGTTAAATGATATTAATATCGAACACGTTAATGAATAGACGGTCGAAAATGCATAATCGAAAAATTATTCTGCAAACACTGCATTCATCATTTTTAAACATGATTTATACGCAAACTCATACAAATTCTAGTTTAGATGGTATGCAAATGTGACCAGTCACGGGATTTTTGGCCCGAAACCACTTTTTGGGCGAAAATGAGATATGAGTAATTTCTGACTGAACTATTCTTTAGGATAAAAATACTGAAAAGAAAATACAAAAATTCCTATTTCTAACGAAATTATGACAAAAACTAGAAGGACACTAGGTTAAGAAACAGCTGGAAATTCAAGAATTTATTGAAACATTTGTATTCACAGATGCAATAAATATTCATTACTACAATATACACAATTCCCACATTATAACGACAACAATATATTTTCAAAACCATTCTCAATTAGTATTGAGAAAACAAATGAAAATTAATTGGTTACCATGGCAACCATTATTGAAAAGGGCGTTTTTGGGGTTAAGTTTGCATTTTAATATACAATAAATGCCATATGAAGCATTCAATAATAATTGATTTGTTAATTGATATCCTTAAACCTTACTGTACATGGTGTATGTATTTGACATTCAAAAAAAATTCAGAATAAATAAAAACTGTTCGCCAAGTTCCGTAGTTTATTGGCAATTTTTCACAATAAATTGACATTAGGTTGAAACTTGCACCTAATACAAACCAATGTATATCTAGAAGTTAAAGTATGTTTCCCCTGTAATTTACTATAATTTATCTTATTTGAATGGTATTTAAGGGTTTATATTTTATCCTGGTTACCATGGCAACAGGCCACAAACATGATTATAATCACACTTTACCAATTTACTTCAAATGTATTATTTTGTATAGTCATTCATTGCTCATAAAACATGAAATGGTAGTATATATACTCTTAATTTAATAAACATAACAATCCTACACAATTTACACTATTGTAAAATTAAATCAGTTAATAAATGGGCACATTTACATTTTACAAAAATGAAAACAATTTATTTAACATACTAACTACTTAGCATGTACACGTCATTATCTAGTTTCAAGAGGTATGCAATTGGTCACATTGTACATGACAAATTATATTTTCGATGCTTATTCATAGGTAAAAGTTAAAGCTGAAAATGTTTATAGGGTTCAGGAAGGTTTTAAAAATAATGATATTGAAGAACAACAGAAAACTTGCTAAGGTACATTTTATCAGGCTGTGAAGTAACTAATATTGACAAACAATATTATAAATGTCTTCAATTCAAGCATTTATAGGCTTCAACTGCCAGATTGTTTTAAGTTTGTATTAATAATAATCATATAGTGGTCTCCATTATGGCAGAGGGGCTCTACCAACAAAAGACAGGGTGTAGCACCCTTCTATCACGCATTTGCTAAAACCACAGTTTTTCACTCAAAATCACTGGTCGCTTCATTTCACATGAACATGTTTCTATTGAAGAAATAATTGTCAATAGAAAATTGATACATGTTTTCATCAGCTCAGTAGCGGGCTCATTCTCAAATCTTATATTTAGTTTATAAAGATCACATATACGTATATTAGTTTTTTCACTTATTTAAGGGATCAGAGACTTTTTGCATTAAGTCCTTTTAGTTGGATGCGTTCAGGGTACTCTCCATGGAAAAGCCATTGTTGTGGGCTTGTCAATTTTAACTTCAATCTCACTGTCCTTGGCATGCTCTCTCATGAATTCACTCACTGGGTGGTCAGCTGAAGTTCTGCAAAATAATGTTCATATCTGTACATTACTTAGTGTTTGGAATAAATTATGCAAATTAACTTGAACATCAAAACTCACATCTGAATAAAATGGACAAAATATCTAACATTGATTTTGACTTATGTTCATAGATATACATACACAGGCAGTGATATTGTCTATAATACTTTTGTTATACCTGAAGTGATGATATTTCCTCAAGTTTGAAATGGACTTTAGGGGTCACTTGGTGTACTCCAACCAGTCAAAGAATATAACCAGTTTGCCAAGGTCATCAATCCACAAAGGATTGCTCTTGCTGTGCCTAGTATGGGTAGAAGACCTGCTCGGCATAGTCAAAGCTGTAATGGATTGTTGTTCTATGTACAGCAGGTGCTTGACCTGAAATTCACATTTGATAACAATGTTCTAAAAATATGTATTTACAGAAATACATATCTTTAACTGTTTATCGTTGGGGTGATGCCCCGGCAGATCAACATGTACACAATATTGCATGCCAAAGAAATTTCCTGTTAGTCTGAACGTCATGCATACTCAAAAAGCAGCTTGCATCTACAGTCATTCATATTGGTCCTGGCTTTAAGAGTATAAGAGCTCTAATTCTTTATAAACATTTCCCCCATCTGCATTAGTCTATTATTTTCATAATCATCATTATCATCTTCATCATAACAGAAATTTATTTCAATGTACCTGAACCTCATGAGATGGTTTGTTATGCACATAAATCAACATGAAAAAAAAGTTCATCTACAACTTTAAATTCATCAACATAGCTAAAAAGACAGTTAAACTGCAACTCAAAATTAATTCGTAAAATCCATCAATAATTGTATTGATAGTTGACCGCGGTAAGATGATGAAAAATTGATTATGTCCTTTTTTAGTCATCATAAGTATGCAAAAAGAGAATATCTGCTGGATTTTGATCTGTTTACATTTCCAATGTCAGACTGTCAAATTTCACTTCCGCTTTCTTTTCCTGCGATCAATTGCCATCCATTTGACCGAATTTAGAATATATTGCATTACATTAAAGATATACACATTTGTAAAATTATATGCTTAAACAATGAAAATAATTCTACTAACCAACAAATTCCTAATTTGATGTAAATGCCTTTGGTTCAGCTTGACCTACATCCTCAAATTTGGGTTAAAAAAATATCTCATGACAACTACGGGAGATAACACCAAAAGTAATAAACAATACGAAAGAAAGTGGTTAAAAAACACTATTTCTATGAACATTACATTTTAAAGAATATATTTGACTGAACAATCTAGGGTGACAAATTGTTTAATGGTTGTTTTTACGATAAAAACTTCATTACTTTCTTATTTTTTACGCTTCAACTTTGCGCACGTTTTTCTCGAAATCGAGGCTATCGGTTTCGGGCCAAAAGTCTCATGACGCGTCACAAATAATTAGATTACCGATTCGTTTACAAAAATGGAAGTCAAAAGATCTAACTAAACAAGAAAAGATTCTTCTAGTCAAAATATATGTCTTTTCAGCAATAAACAGTAGCCAGAGATACGCTGAAGCGGGAAAAAGTAGGAGAAGTAAAATAATGTTGCATTCCTGAATATAAACAAGCATTACAAATACAAATGTATGAAATTAATCTCTCAAAAAATAATAATTAAATTAACATAGGAAGGTATTGATTTGGAATATAAGAAAAAAAAAGCTTCAATACGAAATTTTAAATGTTAACAAATGAAAAAAGTTTAGAAAAAAGAAAATACCAAAACATTCAATAAGGGCCAGAAATTGGCCCATAAAATGAGAGCTTCGAGTTTTGTAACCCTTCTCACGTTATAGTTACATGGGTTACAGGCAAATAAACAGAACATATTATATACAATGAAAACAAAATCAAAGTTCACCCCCGAAAATCGAGTTTTTAGGTCGACATCTGATCAGAGTTATGCGGTTACATTAGTTACAATAAGTTACAGTTTTTGAAAAGTTTGCAAATGGGTTTTTTTCTATCTCAAATATCGGGTTACGCGGTCACATTGGTTACAACCGGTTATATCGGTAACATCGAAACTTTTCATCAAAAAACGAGTTTTCAGGTCGACATTTTATCAGAGTTATGCGGTTACATTAGTTACAATGAGTTACAGCAAACATTTTGAAGAGTTTGAAAGAGTGTGTTTTTTTTTCCTATCTGTATTTTCTGGTTACGCGGTTAAATTGGTTACAACTGGTTACATTAGTTACATCGAAAATTTTGATCAAAAAACGAGTTTTCAGGTCGACATCTTATCAGAGGTATACGGTTACAATACTTACAATGAGTTACAGCAAAGTTTTTGAACAGTTTAAAAAAGTATTTTTTTTCTATCTCAAATATCGCGTTAATTACGCGGTTACATTGGTTACAACTGGTTACATCAGGTACATTGAAAAATTTCAAAGTTCAACATCAAAAATCGAGTTTTCATGTCGATATCTTATCAGAGTTATGCGGTTACAATCCTTAAAATGAGTTACAGCAAACATTTTGAAAAGTTTGAAAAAGTGTTTTTTTTCTATCTGTAATATCTGGTTACGCGGTAAGATTGGTTATAACTGGTTACCTTAGTTACTTCGAAAATTTTCACAGTTCAACATCGAAAATCGAGTTTTCAGGTCGACATCTGATCAGGTTATGCGGTTACAATAGTTACAATGAGTTACAGCAAAGTTTTTGAACAGTTTGAAAAAGTGTGTTTTTTTCTATCTCAAATATCGGGTTAATTACGCGGTTACATTGGTTGCAACTGGTTACATCAGTTACATTGAAAATTTTCAAACTTCAACATCAAAACTCGAGATTTCAGGTCGACATCTTATCAGAGTTATGCGGTTACAATACTTACAGTGAGTTACAGCAAACATTTTGAAAAGTTTGAAAGAGGGTTTAGTTATCAGTTATATCTGGCTACGCGGTTACCTTGGTTACAACTGGTTACATCAGTTACATCGAAATTTTTCAAAATTCAACATCAATCAAAAATCGAGTTTTCAGGTCGACATCTTATCAGAGTTATGCGGTTACAATAGTTGCAATTAGTTACAGCAATTTTTGAAAAGTTTGAAAAAATGTTTTTTCTATCTCAAATACCGGGTTACGCGGTTACATTGGTTACAACCGGTTACATCGGCTACATCGAAAATTTCCATCAAAAAACGAGTTTTCAGATCGACATGTGATCAGAGTTATACGGTTACATTAGTTACAATGAGTTGAAGTAAAGTTTTTGAAAAAAAATGAAAAAGTGTGTTTTTCTATGTCAAATATCGGGTTACGCGGTCACATTGGTTACAACCGGTTATATCGGTAACATCGAAACTTTTCATCAAAAAACGAGTTTTCAGGTCGACATTTTATCAGAGTTATGCGGTTACATTAGTTACAATGAGTTACAGCAAACATTTTGAAGAGTTTGAAAGAGTGTTTTTTTTTTTCCTATCTGTATTTTCTGGTTACGCGGTTAAATTGGTTACAACTGGTTACATTAGTTACATCGAAAATTTTGATCAAAAAACGAGTTTTCAGGTCGACATCTTATCAGAGGTATACGGTTACAATACTTACAATGAGTTACAGCAAAGTTTTTGAACAGTTTAAAAAAGTATTTTTTTTCTATCTCAAATATCGCGTTAATTACGCGGTTACATTGGTTACAACTGGTTACATCAGGTACATTGAAAAATTTCAAAGTTCAACATCAAAAATCGAGTTTTCATGTCGATATCTTATCAGAGTTATGCGGTTACAATCCTTAAAATGAGTTACAGCAAACATTTTGAAAAGTTTGAAAAAGTGTTTTTTTTCTATCTGTAATATCTGGTTACGCGGTAAGATTGGTTATAACTGGTTACCTTAGTTACTTCGAAAATTTTCACAGTTCAACATCGAAAATCGAGTTTTCAGGTCGACATCTGATCAGAGTTATGCGGTTACAATAGTTACAATGAGTTACAGCAAAGTTTTTGAACAGTTTGAAAAGGTGTGTTTTTTTCTATCTCAAATATCGGGTTAATTACGCGGTTACATTGGTTGCAACTGGTTACATCAGTTACATTGAAAATTTTCAAACTTCAACATCAAAACTCGAGATTTCAGGTCGACATCTTATCAGAGTTATGCGGTTACAATACTTACAGTGAGTTACAGCAAACATTTTGAAAAGTTTGAAAGAGGGTTTAGTTATCAGTTATATCTGGCTACGCGGTTACCTTGGTTACAACTGGTTACATCAGTTACATCGAAATTTTTCAAAATTCAACATCAATCAAAAATCGAGTTTTCAGGTCGACATCTTATCAGAGTTATGCGGTTACAATAGTTGCAATTAGTTACAGCAATTTTTGAAAAGTTTGAAAAAATGTTTTTTCTATCTCAAATACCGGGTTACGCGGTTACATTGGTTACAACCGGTTACATCGGCTACATCGAAAATTTCCATCAAAAAACGAGTTTTCAGATCGACATGTGATCAGAGTTATACGGTTACATTAGTTACAATGAGTTGAAGTAAAGTTTTTGAAAAAAAATGAAAAATTGTGTTTTTCTATGTCAAATATCGGGTTACGCGGTTACATTGGTTACAACTGGTTACATTGGTAACATCGAACATTTTGATCAAAAATCAAGTTTACAGGTCGACATCTGATCAGAGTTATGCGGTCAAATAGTTACAATGAGTTACAGCAAACATTTTGAAAAGTTTGAAAAAGTGTTTTGTTTTTGTTTTTTTATATACCAACATTTGTTACAACTGGATACATCAGTTACTTTGAAAATTTTCAAAGTTTAACATCAAAAATCGAGTTTTCACGTTGACATCTTATCAGAGGTATGCGGTAACAATACTTACAATGAGTAACAGCAAACATTTTGGAAAGTTTGAAAAAGGGTCTTTTTCTACCTGTAATATCTGGTTACGCGGTTTCATTGGTAGTAACCTGGTTACATTCGTTACATTGAAACTTTTCAAAGTTCAACATCAAAAATCGAGTTTTTAGAACGACATCTTATCAAAGTTATGCGGTTACATTAGTTACAATGAGTTACAGCAAAGTTTTTGAAAGGTTTGAAAAAGTGATTTGTTTAATCTCAAATATCGGGTTACGCGGTTACATTGGTTACAACCGGTTACATCGGCTACATCGAAAATTTCCATCAAAAAAAGAGCATTCAGGTCGACATGTGATCAGAGTTATGCGGTTACATTAGTTACAATGAGTTACAGCAAAGTTTTTGAAAAGTTTGAAAAAGTTTTTTTTTCTTTGTGAAATATCGGGTTACGCGGTTACATTGGTTACAACTGGTTACATCGGTTACATCGAAAATTTTCAAAGTTCAACATCAAAAATCGAGTTTGCAGGTTGACATCTTATCAGATTTATGTTGTTACAATAGTTACAATGAATTTTAGCAAAGTTTTTAAAAAGTTTGAAAAAGTGTTTTTTGCTCAAAAGCAATAGAATTCTGCCTCCAGATAGGCTTTTTAATCTTTATTTATCAATAGACTACATGTTGCATTTATTTATATCGTGGCATTTTTTAATGTAGTTCCTCGGTATTTCTTCGTTTACGGGCATTTAATCATACATATGCATGTGAGTTTGGTTTGCGGTCACCAAGCCGGACTAGTTGGTATCCACCGGGTATTCTGATTTCATCCACAACACAATACCACAACTTGTTTCATAATCGGAATAGAATAAAAGAGCTTAAACTTAACACACAACTATAAACACATGATTATTATGTGATTGAGCCAGGTTTGTTAACAAGGATATATTTTCTTTGTCCTGCTCAAATGATGAATTGAATGTTCTTTTACTGAATGCAGACTCTCCAGCGTTCCTACTTTCCGAAAATACATCCTATTGTTTTATTCTTCTTTTTCAAACTTCCAATTAGTCCTATTATTGAACGTTACGTTTTATGTATTTACAGAAGTATACACTTCAGTCATGTTTAAGTGACTTTGTCGACCACTATCATGCAAACACACTGACTTTGTTCGATCGAAAATCGTTCGCAGATTACAGGAACTAATTTCCCGAAAATACTCACCATATTCATTTACTCAATATTTTACTCTACTCATCTTTACATCTTTGCATAACATATAATATTTCATGTGTTTACTCTATTGACATCATATTCTTTCATATTTTAGATCGATTCTTGGTAAAAAGATAAAAATATTGCTTAAGCAAAATATCTTTTGAGTATTCTTTGGATTTATTTTAGGACACTAAGATGTGTTTTCATATACACATGCAAACAACATTTCAAATGTATAAGAATCGTTTATCGAATAGTTGCATGATTGTTAGAGATCGAATTTGAAGCCTCGGGAAACGTATGTTTCATACAGCATTTATTTATAGGTACATCAGAGGAAGTAACCAATCAAAATGAAGGAGCAACGAAAGAGTGCAAGTGCAACTATTCGACAACTTCTCCTTCGACACACACATGTCCTCCACAAAGAGAATGCATCACCACGTGTCCCAAAACAACATGCCCTACAATGTCAACATTGGTCCCCGTTGCTGCATGTCCAGATGGTTGGATGCCCTATTCCGGTTCATGTTACTATTTCGGAAAAACTGGAGGTTCTTTTACAGAAGCAAGGGTATGAAATATATACTGAATCAAATTCATGAAATGTTTTCAGTGTTTTATTAAACGTTTAGACACACTTTCCAACAGAAACAATACTTTAATATGACGACGATGTTCATCTTGATATTACTCTTAAATTTTTAGATTAAGTTATATAAATTTGAGAACAAATGCATATGTTTCTATTAACAGCATTACTGTTCACAAAGAGAAGCGTACGTGGTGTATATCAGTGATGTCAATGAAGATTTGTTCATTAAAGACCAGCTTCTGGAAAGAACAGGTTAGATTTTTCACATTAGGTCATCAAATGCTCATTCTGTTCCAAGAAAGTGACGAATATAATCCATGTCAATAGTTACGACAGAAACAGTTAAATGCCAACCTTAAGGAACAATATGTGAGGCTTGGTTTCAGACCGTATTGATAAACGTTTTGTGGTCAATGCTAAGGTACACATAGTTATCACTTCAGCAAAAAAGGTTATACATAGTCCCTGCTCTACCTGTACCTGTGTATCAATCACTAACTTGAAGTTCGACAAAGAATGTGCTATTTTTCATAGACCATTAGCCATAGCCACCAGAGCAATGGAGACTCTTATAAAAAAAAATATCAAGTGCAGACATTGGAGTAAGATTTAATTAAACAGGTCGGATGCATTCGGCGATTTTATAAATCATTTATTAAACAAGATCTGCCACGAGTCATGCTCACAAACCTTTGATAATGACGGAAGAAAGCATAATATTATTTCTTTTCTTTAAGAAAATCCCATTTCTCCCAAACGTATATTATATATGTTTCTAACCCTATCGCTTGTCCCAATCAACCATTATGTTGAAGTATCATTTTAGTGGGTTTAAAATAAATTGGGCTGACAAGAAATTAAAGAGGTGGATTTTGAAAGCTGCGACTGTTGATATGAAATGGGCCAGGAAGTGTTTAACCATTCTGAGACCCCAGATTACCCAAAAGCTGTACGGTGGACTTCTGTAACAGCCATAGGACAAAAATCATTAAGACCAAAGCAATAGACCAAAGCATATTCTTTGTACCATTTAATTGGAGTATTAAGTTCATTACATACATCTAATATGATCTGTGAATTTTGTCAGATTAATTGATGTTAAAAATAGATCAACGTTTTCACACTTGAGATTATCACCGCATATAAGACGATTAGCGCATATTTGACCGATAAAGACGATCTCGTGCTATACTGACTTCATGTCTCGCAAATATGCAAATGCCCGCCGGATATGCAAAATTGTCACAAGCAACTTAAGCAGAAGTTTCAATGAAATAAAGTTGAAATTAGTGTAACTGTGAATGAGTCATTCTGTGATGTAATAATGAGTGCTACAGTGAGCTGGTCTTTACATGCTTATCGGTAGTAACAATAACGGTGAAAATATAGCTTTCGTTCATATGTCATCATCCTCGGCACCCCAGCGTATCACAACCTATCTGATACCCTGGCTAAATCAGCTGTTAAAATCTCGTTCTCATAAATAATTATTAAGGTGAAATCCAGCCGCTCGATTGGTTCGAAAATGATCGAGAAGTTACGGATGAAAAATCGGTTCGAAATAATCCAATGAGATCACGGCTTACAATTCGTTTCAGGTAGAATGTTGTTAAATATGCCGATTAGCAAGTTTGCCCAGAGTATCATATAGGTTATGATACGCTGGCATGCCGAGGATGATATGTCATATGATATCCGACAACAAACAAATATTGACATGACTTGACTTGTACCATAACTGATAAGATTATGTTGACCATGGGTTTTGGTCAATAATTGCCCGAGAAAAAACACGTTGGTGCAAATATCACAAAAAGCCAACAAAGTCGTATGTACCTCAAAGATGACTGTGAATTTTAGTGAATAATTCATTTGGTAAAACCACAAACATCCAAAGCAACTTACGTCTTTGTAGGTCGTAGGTGGTGGGTAGGGATCACAGACGAACACATAGAGGGCGTATGGAAAAGCGTGAACAATGTGGAACCAGAAACGGAATACAGAGGAATGTTACTTATTTATTTTTTCCGATGTTTTATTGCGTCTTGTCTGTAACACTACGCCACTCATGCAATATTGATTTCGGTTCTCATTTGGTGAATATATTGCAATTTTACACTCGATTACCATTTTCCTTTATTTGAGACTAGGGGGTTTGCTTCATTTTTCGCACCAAATAAGTAAGAACTGTTTGCTTACATATAACTAAAAAAATAGAATAATTCCCAATCAGCATACCGTCATTATCATTAAAATTAATGTTTATGTCAGTGACAAGGTTTAATGCTGAAGAAAAAACACGATGTTCCGTAACGGCAACGTTGATGGTAATAGTAATAACAACAATAAATGTGATGGTTATCATGACAAAAAAATGATGGACCGAATAGTGGTGATTAAAGTCGTAACAATTACGGCATAAGCATGGTACACGAACTAATGCCACTTTAGACTAAAATACGAAATTTTTCTATTGCTGTATACGTTAGCAAAATAAGCACCATTGAACAGTATTTTGTCTCTATCTTCTTTATATTGCGTTGCATGGTACTTTCTTAAACAGCATCGTTTGATATGGACGTCATTATTAGTATTAACCTAACTGACACCAGTATCCGTGTTACACGTCTCCACTATAAGAATGATTATAAAAGTTGCAGATGACATCTTTAATAATATTAACATTATCAAGTCAGAGCATGGTGCTGCTTATCATCTGTGTGTCCTTTCTTTTAGAATAACTTCAATGGACTATTAGGGTGAAGTAATTATCAAAACAGACGGAAAAGTCATTCTTTATAAAAACACTTTCAGTTCATACTTTAACCGCCTCCGGTTGATCGTTAAACTCTATACAGAATATTGTCCATGAATGATCAAAATTAAGGCATACTGACTATAACGAGCTAGAAACAAAAGCGGCAGCCAGGTTAACAGCAAGATATGAAAAGGGCGTAATATGGCAGTTTTCTTCTGAATTATACGATAACAAATTACTCACTGAAACAAAGAATATATGTTGTACACGTACGCTTACATGACGGTATCTACATATAAATATGGTACCGTTTCGTTACAAAATACACAATACCTTTTTTAGAACCCATTGCACAGTCCAGTGAGGGTTTTTTACGGAATATTTTATGTTGTAAAATTTGTTTTAATTCGAGGAAACATGTTATCGTTTTACATATTTATTGTGAAACCAACCCTTGGCTTCAAATTCAGTAAAACTGTAAAATCATAGCATCTACATGTTTATTTCTGCATCTAGGTTGGTCCTCTGGAGAACCTAATGACCTCAGGGGCGAAGATTGCGTGACATTAGTGTCCACGAATAATTTTCAGTGGAATGATGACGATTGCCAAACCACTCATTTTCCAATTTGTGAAAAAAGGTATGCAGTAAAATAATTATCTACAAAACATCATTTAAACGAAACAAACATTCACATATATTAGAGCCTTTTACTAGAACGGTATTTTATCGAATGTTGTATAAGTTTAATGAAGGATATTATAATTATACCTAACAATTAATTAAAGATGCACTTGTACACCCAAATGAGATTTAGCATATTTAATACTATTGTTTTAATTTACCAAAAGGGATTAATAAATGTCTAAATTTTCTAAGAAATGTGCAGAAAATATGGAATTTCTACCTCATGAGACGATAGTAGATCACAGTATATCTTTTAGCATTCACCAATCATTTATTATCTTTGCGTTTTCATCTATTAAATACACTTTTATAAACTTGTTATCAGTAATAAATATTTCCCATAAGTGCATTTTTAGTAAGTAATTGAATGAATGTGTATCACTCAAAATTGCTGTTTGTTATACATTTGTCGATTTTGAATAAGAGTGACACTTTAAGTAAACTCATTTCACTGAATACCATTCTATAACCTCCTATAGAAAACAAAAAAAAATCAATATATTTCAATGGTATTATTTTGGAAGTCACAGTAAAGCGATTAACACATACAGCATGAACTAGCAACATGAGCAAAGTATGTCTTGGTAACAACATGCCTGACAAAAATGGAGCTTACAGACGTGGTCGACTGGCCGAAGAAAAATTGAGATAAAACCCTCCTTCTGGGGAAAACTCAGAAACCTCTGCCCGTGTGTCATCCAGATTTACAGGATTTGTCTCGTACACTAAATGTCGGGCCTCATCACCCATAAGCTCCTTAACAAAGACGTATTGAAAACATATCATTTTTATGAGTCATGTATACCTACTTTATCAAGATATAGAAATGTATAATACATGGCAATTTTTTTTGAAGACAAATGAAAAACAGATTTATCATTCATATGATGAAAGTGAATAGCAACATAAAACTTTCACAGAAAGCATTTTCTTGTAAAATTTAACAATATATTGAATCGATGTGAACGGATCGGTTCCCCAAAGCTGAATGCCTTTATGAATGTCTCGTGCTTATCAATCGGTCGCTGGCGGTTATTTCATTATAAACAAGTGAAAATAATTTTCTACTAATTCGTTTTACTCAAACGTAGGAAATTATATTATGCTGTCACCCATTAGGAATACAATGCATATACACTAAGGCAGTTTATAACATGTGTGCGTTACGGTCGTATTCAATAATGTCATGATGTTACTTTTATTTCAGACAGAACAACACAACATAGTATTCATCACTTGCCAAAGCTTATAACACACAGTAAATTCAAAAGGTCATTAATTAAAAAGATATATGACGCTTTACCTGAAAAAAGAATGAAACGATCTAACTATGTCAATTTAGAAAATAAATCTTCTCACTGACAGTGAATCATGGCGCTTTATTAGTTAACTGTTAGACCAACCGTTATGTAGGATGGGCCAGCTTAACCACAGTGAGGACGAATACTATGCTGTTTCTTTATGTTGCATAGGGTTTTAACAACTTATAGCTAAATGGTTGAGGATTATTGCTCAATTTTAAAACATGCTGTATGGATTTGTTGTGTTTGAATTTTAATTGCTCCTTTATAAATAACTTACTTTTTAAATTGACGTACCTAAATTCTGGGTTTGAACAACTTATAGCTACATGGTTAAGGATTATTTATCGATTTAAAATATTGTTGTATGGTATTTGTTGATAAAAGTAAGTAAAATGACTGTCAACAAAGTTTTAAAGAAATAATCGTTGCCAACATGAAACAAGTAAGTGAATCTCTTCTAGGCATTTCTTTTACTATGTTTCATTTCTTGAACGATGTAATTGACTTGTTCATCATACGAGTTGTTATACGTTTGTGTGTTCCTGTTGACATATGTGTGTCTGCTTTTAAATGCCAATCAGCGTTCGACATTCAACTTGTAAGTTCTTTCTGAATTTATATTTTATGAATTTTATTCATTTGATTGATATTAATGCTGTATTTCAGTGTCGTTTTTTATTTTGCGAGTGTCATAAAAAGCACATATTTTTACTAGACGCGAAGCCACGAGTGTAAAATTCGTTTTTCTATAATAAAAAAGATGATCTTACACATAAATCAACAAATGTTGTATTTTTGTGATATTGTTAGACATGTATACTTATTTTAATTTAGTTTCTTAAATATATCATTTTAGTACACTCCATTACCACCCGGCTACCCCGGGGATGCCCCTCATATACATTTTCTCCCACTTCAGATAAGTAGATCCATGAATTGATCTGGAAATCCTTATCTTGCCCACGGGCAATGATAAAAAAGTACCCGTATGGAACTCCTTTTTTATTGTCATCGGACAATAAGCTCCATTGTTGAAGACAGTCGTCTGTAGCATCATGGACACCTTGTCATGTGGCAATATTTAAAATCTAAGTTAATTATTTCTCGTTTCAAATGGCACCAACAAAACATTTTCACGCTGCATTCAATAAACAATGCTTCGCCCTATCAGAAAGAATGATCAAAAATATATACTCAAATTATTTTCACTACGCACAAAAGAGTTCCAGCTCAAGTATACATTTTAACTTTATTTTGTTTAAATGAGGTGGGAGAAAAAGCATCTTCCTTAGCCGAATGATGTTATGTGAAAGCAAATGTTCGAGCTTTCAGCTTCTAAAACAGCTTAACGTTACAAGTTAGACAGTAAAGTATCTATATTCCAAAGTGATATCTTGAATTAAAGTGATGCAATCCTAATTTAATACATATTTATTTTTCCTGACAAAATTTACTGTTTGACAATCGAGAACAGTTGATTTTAAAGTTTTTTACTGTTTGGTTTGCAGGCAAATTATCAAATTGATGTTTTTGTGCTGTGATTTTCCCAAAATCCAAGTAAGAAATGTGTTTTTATGTAACTAGCATTAGTTTAAAATCCTTTTATTGTATACAATTTGTAACATTTAATTCAATGGATATTGAACGTCTTCGGCATATTTGATCATTGGTTGGGTTCATAGAAAACCAAAATCATTGGTTAATTGTTCTTTATGTATTATGCAAACTTTACACAAGCCTGTACCGGTTTATAGAACCTTGACTGTTAATATACAAATATAAATCAAGTGGTGTCCAAACACAAATAAAAGAATTAAAGGCTGGATTGCAAGTCATCAAAAGCTGATTAACATTCATGTAAATTAGTATCATTATGGGTAACATTCCTTTGGAGATACTCGCGTCATAAGATAACCGAGTACCAATAAATTCAAGTGCTTAAACAGTTTGTTAGCATGGCAAAATGAAATTCATTTCAACGTATTATCTGGTACATGTGTTTTCGATGGTTATTTTTATTTTTTGTGCTTATAATTATTTTACTGAACATAATACTACCCGTGTCGGAACCTAACATTTGCCTATAGATAGTTTTTACTTAAGATAAAGTACATCAATGATCAAATATCAAGTTTTCGAGCTACTGAAAGCACATCGTTTCTCTCTATAAGTAAAGTTTTAAATGCTGTTGAAATAATCACTGGCTGTTATCTGATGTTTATGTTAATGAATACAATTTGCTTTCGTGGGACATTGCTTCACGCCATCCTTTTGTAGTTATCGATTCGAATTACGAATTTTATCTGTCATGAAATAAATTTCACATCAACCTTTTGTTAACGTTTTATTTCAAAAGAAAATTTGCTATGCATTTGTGCTTTTGTGTCATAAAATGTAAACTAACTGGGTTCTGAACTATTTTGATATTCAATAGTTGGTTAGTCGATTATAATGTATATTATAGCGTCTAGCTATCATAACATTTCATTTGGACATATCAAGATAGGCTTAACTATCAGAGAAGAGGAATAAATGCTGGGTACTTACCTTGATTTATTCCTCTCCAGTATTTTAATATATAATTAACATCATCAAGTCAAAATGCAAATTCTCCAAGGGAAATATGTATCGTAACATTTATAGAAACCATTGTCATACTGTTCAACACTAATCCAGGCATCTAACGATACTATAATTGAAGCGCAGCTTCTTGCTTTAATCAATATTGCTAATGTTTGTCTTTAACCCTTATAGGCTCTACCTGTTGAACGTCCGTCCTTTCGGAATCCAATCTTCCGGTCCCGGTCACCACTTGTTAAAAAAAATCCGGACCCTCGTGGCGCGGGCAACACCCTGTGAGACAAATCGTCATTCCAGAGTTTAGTCATTTCCTATGTCGGTATCTAAATAAGACAGCATTTAAATTACCTTAAGATGGGTTTACAGGAAGAGGGGTGATTCAATTATTACGCTTCAAGATAATCAATGCAATCATGTCTGCAAAAACTCATTTTAAATAGAAGACATGATAAAAAAAATATCCTTATAACTCATGACTGGACCGTTTAGGAAACCACCGTAAGCAAATTTCCGCTCATTCCCCAAAAGGCGTTGTTTCGAAGGATTAGTTTTTTCCGGTTAATAACACATTTGTTATCTCACGGGGCGAATCTTGTGATCCGTGATATAAGCTTTATTTAAATCCGTGGTATACATGAAAGTGCACATTACGTTAGCATTTAGGTTAGTAAATATCTATTCACTCGTTTTCACTAGCTTAATGTGAAACCCACAGATAACTCTTGCTACGACAAGTGCTTCGGTTTCGGTTGCAGTTACGGCCCTGCCTTAATTGAAAAATTTACAGCGTTGTTACATTGGACGATAGTCGAAGTTTAACACATTGACCCAATAAATCACAACGCAATTGACTTTATGACGAAGGTCAATCGGATTCCAACAATTGTGTCGAACACATTTTACAAGTATTTGTGATAAACTCGGCGTTCTGATAATCGATGAAAAATCTTAGGGCCTTACAACTCGAATAGATTTATGTTGCACTAGTTATAGTTTCCATCTCCTTCATAACGTGAACGATTTAAAACTGAGACTGAATAAGTTCAAAGGGCGTCAAATGGCACAGTTTTTGTATGCGTCTTTTGGCGCCATTAAATGCAGACTTGTTATAGTCAATGGTCCCCTCTAGCTTGTCGAGAAAAGTCCGGATTCAGGAATAAATATTGCAACCAGTAGGGAATATTTGCAGTGGTTGACAGATAGCAAGGAGACAGCCGTTTTTCAAATGACCTTCCCTTGCCGGGAAAACATCCAATTTTTGAAATATATGACGCTTCGAAAAGTGGTTCAGTTTTGTAAGATCAAATATATTGCTATTCAAACTAGTGATGCGATCGGATAAACTTGTTTTAGAACAAATTCCTATGAAGCAAACTTTAAGATGAGTCATGCAACCCTAAAGGCCGCTTTCTACATTTAAACAACATTATATTTAAATCGCAGCACATACCTACGCAGCACGTAGTTGTTATGTCGTTGTGATTTTATTTCTCGCAAACGATAAGACAAGTTTTGTCAGGCGGCTCCAACTGTAAACCCAGCCCCGGACACAAAACCAGTGGATTTCCTCTCATGTATTCAACGAGGCTGAAATATTGATCCATATTACCCATTTCGCTTAAGCCAGAAGTTTAACGAGCAAGGCTGGTCATACGCCCAGTTCTGACACACCAATTAACTTCCGGAACACTGGCTTGCCTTTGTGGACCATGTAGTAGTGTTCATTTATTTTCTGGCATTGAAAGGCCGCTCCCCATTCACAGTATTATATCAGTTACCAGTGGAAGCTATTGAATCAGTCCTATTCAATATCAAACGTTATAACATTACATATCAGTTTGTGGCTACAAAATATCGAACTCGGGTGTCAGAGTTACAGCTTTATAGGGGTAACGATATTTAGGCGTAAACTCAGGACCGTACAACAGATAAAAGCCCCCCCCCCCCCCGGCATTACACAATTATGTTATGTGGGGTTAATGACCTTACTACGGCCGTGCAAATGATGTGATTTCATAACTACACAAAAAACCTTACGAAAAAGTAAAAACTGGATAAAGCCCGAAAACGCATTAACTGAAGAGCTACTATGTAAATCCTGATTTTGGAGGCAGTTTTATAACACATAATGACATAAAGCTTCTTGCGTCTCGTGATATCGCAAATGATGAAGATCACATGTCAGAATTGGGATACGTTATTTTCCTTATTGAAATTTCGGTGGTGCTGATGCTTTTTGGTACAAAATAGTAAAAGAACATCATCATACGTTTAACAATACATTTATTTCGGTCGGGTAACTTTTTTACGGGTCGGTCGTGGAAGGGGGGAGATAAAATTTAATTGAAGCCTAAAACGCAGTCATTTGTAAATCACATACGTAGCATTGAAGACATGTATAGGAATTAATTATCCTATCCAGCGACATTAATTGACGAGCAGTAAAGTTCTCTGCCGCCAGGTTCAATTCGAGGTTTAGTGTAAAAATCCCCGTCATATTTCCTTCACTTTACGCCCATTTAGTAGTTTTGATCAAAGCTCAGCTTTGTTTTGACATAATAGGGACAAAACTAAACAAAAAACATCGTTGAATATCGTTGAACATTTTCAATTTCCCACGGAAATATCCACTTATACATCCGATTAACTACATCGTTCTTACTTATAATTAAGATCAATACGGAATATCAGCCCTGGTCTCATATTTCTTTTAATGATACATTGTGTGTCAAAATCGTTATCAATAATTTGAAGTTGTAATGGCACGTGCGGAACTTTTCTTATTGCACTTAAGAATGCGGTACAGAACTACTGTATACACGTTTAAGTAAAGTTCACATCAGTTGTCTGTGAAGTTCACAGGTATTTAATTGCTTGTAACGTTCAATCTAGCATATATTTTGTTTCTATGATGGATCGACTCTAGCCGTATTCTGATGGTGAATTGAAAGTAAAATTTAGCTGATAAACCCCCAAACATATTTGAAGATGATATAATAATACATTAAAATTAAAAAAAAAAGTTTTCTTCAACGTCTATTGTACGCCCTAAAGAGATACTAAAAACTTTCATTTAGAAATATTAGGAATAAGTATAAGCTAAATTAAAATTGAAAACGGGGATACTATTTTCGAGTGCAAGAGTAGCCAAATTCTTAACCACGAGGCTGTTGAGTTTCGCTGTGGTTTTGTCTTAGACGGCATGTGAGCATTATCGGTGAAGGGGAGTCATAGGCACTTGTATAACAATGTTAAAATATGTTTGTTTTAATACATGGTTTGGTCTGCAGTTCTTACAGTAATATTTAGTTAGGTATGTTCACACATATTGTCACAAGATTGTACTTAGGTGCTTCTTTTCTGAACAAATAATGTACAATGTGACGTCATCAGTTGCAATGTTTGCTCTTGAAACACTTATTCTTATTTTTGTCTATATTGTAACAAAACAACATCTACAGACGGAAGAGTTATTTTGTCGCGTATAGGTGATCCATATAACACGATTACAATAAACCATTTTAAACTGAAGAAAACACAAATAGGAACATGGTTATACTAAGATTTTGTATACAGTGCTTCAATTTCGAACAGAAAGCCAACACAACTATCTGGAATTTACGTTAAAATGATTGGTGTTTTCGATACGATATAGAGAGTTTGTAACAAAGGATTCCAATAGCAAACACTTCATTCGAACTAAAACGGATATAACGAAACTGAAGTGTATGTGTTTAATGGACAGTTGAAAGATGTTACCATTACAGTCTGTTTTTACAAAGCAATGAATTGATTGACATTAAACACACAATGATCAAATGCAAATAAAACCAGACAAGAGACACCACTTAGCTATACAACAAAACATAACACAACAAGGCCCATGTCAAATGTATTGACTCACTAAAGAATGAATAGAAACCCTAGCCTCTATAGCAGAAAAAATCATTTCACTCGCTGATTAACAATTGATCTTTAAGTGCCATTGAACATTATCGACAGACATCATGCACGTTCAGATAATTGACGGACATCTTGTATAAAATGTTCAAAGTCCAGTTTATATGGTTTAACCAACGTCTTCAAATTATGTTTCTAGACGCTAATCTATAAACACTAGGAATCAAGACTGTTCACGTTACACCACAGAATGTATTTATTATACAAACTTACACATCACAATATCTTAACAGTTAATTTATAAAAGGCTACACATGTTAATTGATAATGTTTATATATGAATATTATTGATCTTAAGGTTTGGCAGGAGGCTTTTTAAGGACAGCGGTAGACGGGGTCGTAACTTGACCATATATGTCATCCCTATCACGAATGCTCACAAAGTCACAAATGCTCACAAAGTCACGAATGTTCACAAAGTACACAACCGATCACAAAGTCACAAACGTATTGAAACTTAGAATCACCGTCCGCAGCGGACCCTGGTAATCAGCGGTACCGGACTGCGTAAGGCGGTTTCCTAATTATGTAAAATGTTTTGGCACATCGAAGCCACTCTTCCTCAAAAGACCCTGGTGAGCAGTGGCACGGTAATAGGTGAAGTGGTTTTCAGAATTGTTGTGATTGGAGCCCCGGTGCCAGACTTCGTATGGCGGTTTGGCGCTGTCTTAAGCCCTCGTTGACACGTGTAGACTAAAGTTGTACGACGCGGGTGGAAATGTGCCATGCCCCCAGTAACACTGAAAATAAACGACAAATCAATCAGCGCAGACATAACTCGGACATAATTTCGAAAGTTTGCACCCGACCTATTTGATTATCCTCGCAATGTACTAGAAGGGGGAAACTCGTTCGTTTAGCAAAAAAGACAATATATATTTGACTTGATTAAGGGACATTCCCCTGTATGCCTGCCAGACGATTTCAACGTTTTTGAAGCCCGGATTAGAGCCGCCTGCCCGCAAACTTGTCCTTGGTATAAGTGTTTATAAGATCGATATACCAGACCGAAATGAAGAGTAATAGGGAAGCCCATTAAAATAATGCTATAGCTGATTATTTGACGATATGCCATACACAAGAACTTAAATATTAATTGTTTATGCTGACTATGTTAAAATAGGTCTAACCTTAGTCGGCCACTGCCATATCCTGGAAGTTCATTGTAATGAATTGATAACAGATCGGGGACCATAGCCAGATTGGGGCGAATGTATCTGCGGACGGCCTGTGAACACCATCGACCGGCCCTTTGTATCTGCTCAGCAGACTTGCCCTTAAGAGCGGCTGTGGTGCCCGCACCAATCCTAAACATATGAGAACTGAACCGCGTAGTCAAGACATGCCACTCCCGATGCATTTTTGAGCACCGATGTGAACTGATACCTAGTGACAGGGGAGCCATCGAAATGGCAGGATAGGGGTCCCGCAACTTTGGGCGCACGCACAGATACTGCATAAGAGAACTTACGGGACAAACCATGTCGTAAGAACTTTTTATGCTTATTGTTTCCGGAGCACCAAGCTGGTTTGTTTTTGAACGACGTGATGTAATGTTAAGTGTACCTTTCCCAAACGCGATGTCATGTCATTTATAGAAATAAAATTATGTTGACGATCGTATTGCCTTTGGAGATCCCTACCCAGATGAAGCCAACAGATATAATGATATAGGCTGTAGAAAAAGGGAAGATTCGTATCTATTGGTGCAAACAATGGGTAACGTCGAACGCGCAATTCTTAAAATAGGTGTTGTGATGGGCAGGCGTGTGTCTTTTCCCGCTCGTTGACGGTGGTAGTCTTTAAGGAGTTTTATCACTATAAAATGAGTTGACGGATCTGGTGTCCCCATCCTTTTACACTTATAACGGATTGTAACATATAATCGTGCGGTGGCCAGAGCGCATGACTTAAGTGACATAAATGAGATGAAGAGTACTATGATCGAAACTCGGAAAACTTGGCCAAACCCTGTGCATACGATGACATGGTGTTTTGGGCTATAGCCGAGTTTAAGAGTTTTTCAGCCTTGGCGAGTAAATGAGGGTAAATGAGGAATTCCGCAAGTTGAATAACATATTGTATTTTCTTTGGTTGGTATGTAACGCGCTCTAAAAACAATTTCATGGGACAGGACGCACAGAATTAAGGGGCGGGGTAGGTGCATCATGCGCTTTGATTTTGATGACTGTTAAGTATTTCCACTAGCCCCATATTGTCAGACCACAATATCAACTCTTTTAGCGGAGAGACGAGAGGCCCAAATGTATAAGGCTATCCAAACTGGAACTAGCTCTAAAAATGTTATAGCCTTTAAAAAAAACACAAAAAACCCCAAAACAATTTGACCCTGCAGTGCGCTGACTATTGAAAGAAAGCCAACGCCCCTGCTGTAGCATGCCATGCCTAAACCGTCGGCCCCGGCGCTGTCAGTCCACCATTCTAAGATATCATTGGAAATCCACACAGACTTAGACATGTGAACAATGCCGTTAAATGTGTTTAAAAATAACTACATCATCAAAACAAAAAGATAATGTTTTACGGACTAGAAATAAGGTTTGTCAATACCTATCATTGCATCGTACAATCGTCTGCTAAATGCGCGTCCCTCCTCATAGCTTGACAAGCAAAGCTCAATTTACCGGCCAGTGATTATAATCTCCGCAATCTGATTTTGCTGCGATTTATGATGTAACTTATTGACCTTTGTCATAGATTTTTACAGCAGGTACTCGAATTGACATAGTTACCGTGTCGATTTCGAGACCAAGAAATGTTAAACAATGTATGACCGGCGGATTTTTCCTCCGAGAAAGGAACACTCAGACGATTACAAGTATACGTGAACCCATCGACCAAAATACTACAAATGTCTGAATCCCGGGGTCCCACGAATATGAAATCGTCTAAATAATGATTCAAAAATTGTAAGTTGCATGCCTCCGATACGGACCAATGAAGGAATGTTGCAAACTTTTCAAAAAGAGCGGGGGCGTCGCTGCAACCGAAACTCATACATTTGTCGACTTAGTAATTGCCACCAAATTTCATGCAAAGAAGATGAAAGTCCGACGGGTGTATAGGTAGTAACATGAATGCGGATTTATATCCCTTTTCACCATTAAGGCTTCGAACCCTAAATCAAATATCATATCTGCGTCTTCATCAAAAGTAGAATATTTCACCGTACATAACGACGATCAATACCGGCGTTGACGTTTAGCCCAGGTGGGTAAGAGAGATGTGGGATTAAACGAAAACCACCGGTTGATTTTGGAACCACTCCGATAGGAGAAGTTCTAAAATTTGACATTGGGGTATTTTAAAAGGGCCATCCATGCGTTACATAGAAATTTCTTTTTCAATTATGACCGCGAGTACTATGGGGTGTAACCCGGCAGACTTTTAAGTTTTTATGCACGCACGTGACAAATAGCAACCGCAGTTCATAATAAATTCCAATGAATCCAAGGCTATTCAGCATCTAAATTGCTTGTCATAGTTTAACAATCCAGTTCTGCAGCGCTTAGCAGCTGTTCTTATGGTATTCATATATTTAAATAAATCTTGTTTTTTTTCAGCATGTGCTGATAAAATAAATAGATAAAAAATGCTCGAGAAATCGGCAACATTGAAAACAAATTGCCAGGAGACACGGGTTTTAGGGTAAGGACGCCCTGGAAGAAAATGTTATGCTTTTTGACAGTGTTACCAGACAGGGGCGGAGCTAGGCCTTAAAAACTTGTAGGCCCGATGGATCTATGTGAGTTTGGGGATAAGTCCCCATCTACACCCCAAAGTTTCTTTCTAAATAAGAAGCAAAATGATGAAATTTAGAAGCATTTCAGGAGAAAACCCAAAAGCACAACTTCATCCATTTTAAATGCAAATTACACACACTTTATTAAATATGAACCTCCGTGCTGACCGTAGCTGATGACGCTGTGGCCAATGGCGGGGGAGTTGTCGGCGTTGCCCTCGCGATTCGTGCCTATAATTATACCATAATTTAAACTTAATCTATTTCACTCCTAGTTAACATCCATCCTGTGCTACGACAGCTGTAAAAGTAGAAATGGTGCAACGAAAGTTCTTCAAACGTTTTCAAGGCATTACGATGTCAGCAGTAAACGCGCATGTCTATGGAGAATGCGGTCACTACTCGCTTGTCAGTCGCCAAAGCAATTACAACAGCGTGTACAGATCATTTTGCGATGTTTTACCCGTTGGACACTGCAACCATGTCTTTTTATTTATTGCTGGAATAAAATTTGTTCAACTTATTGTTCGGTTGACAACTGGCGAATGGTCCATTACTCGACATTGCAGAATTAGTAAGTACTGGTTTAAGCTTGTGTCAAATTATAACGGCAAAATTATCTTTAGCTCATTGTAAAATTGAGTGAATTATCAGTGTCATATTAGTATTGAACATATGGTCATAACAGTAAACCATATACCATTTGATATGTTCTACTGGATTTAATACCGTAGTTATGCTATATAATGAAATTACATCTCGAAGATATGCAGTTAAAAACTCACCAACGCTCGCATCATACAAGGAAACAAAGTTTTAGTTAATACCTATCAGTTATCAGGGATGGATCCAGGATTATACATTAGGGTGTGTTACTTAGGTGTGTAACCTTTTGACTTGCGCCTCCTCCTCAGAACCAAATTTATTGTGTTTAAAGTGTTAGCAGAGGGATTTGGAGGAAATCCCCCAAGATTTATTTTAACAATATTTAGTCCTAATTGGTGCATTTTGTGGTTTTTCATATTTTTTTTCTGCTCAATTTATTAAAAAAAAGTACACTTGAATGATTTTACGCCTCCCCCCCCCAGCCAACACACACGGTGTTTATGCAAATAAGGTGATATTTGTCCGACACTTCATGCATCAATGAAACGCAGATAAGAAATGTTCAATTCTTAAATGAAACACAAAAGACTTCATAGTTAACGTGTAATAAATTATGTTTAAATATTTTGAACATTTTGAATATTTTTGTTTAAAGGTATATAAGGAGTGGTTTTTATGTAAAGTTATGCTTATACTGATTGTATAGATGTTCTTAATCATATAATGTGTAAACGGAATACAAATTGCCTTATATATTTATTTCTTTTTTTAAAATATGTTCCGACTTACATCACCGTTTTGGCATGACAGCGGATTTTTTTACGCCTTATAATGTTTCATTTTTGCATTCGCTTATTTCCTGTCGTTTTGTTTATAATTAATATTGATGTGTCGATATGCTGAAAAATGCATTATATTAAAATAATAATGTTCTGTTCTGTAAATAGGTGGTAAAAGAAATGCTTTGAGCCACTAATCATGTCCAGAATGATCTGGAATCTTTTGCAATGTAGTACGAAGCTCATTCGAAACAAAGTCTCAATAGGTTCTAAATGTGTGGACTAAATAAAATGCTGGTACACATCCCCGTTTCCATTTCGTCAGGTATGCTTGAAACTATATTGTACTTCCAAATGGCTGAAATTGCAATAGCAAATGAGTAGCTCTTAATGGAAAATAGTACCATTGTTGGATTCTGTGACCGACTAATGTTTGGTACGCGTTTCCGGTTTTCGATTTTTCTCCTTCCGGTGAAATGTCATGATTGTTTAATCATATCTCTTTTGATATTTACAAAGTGACAGAAGCTATATTCGAGAGGACGCTGAATGCTTTAGATGATTGAAACAAACCAGATATCGCTGAGCGTTCTTTTTCACGAAGGTGATCTTGTTTGCTTTTGTGACAAATGATGATATAGTCCTGTATTCTCTTATAAGCGGAAAGTTTAGCTTTGACGTATATCAACGATTTAAGATATATATACCATGTATTCAAGTTATAGAAAATATATTTTATCAGACATTTGAAAGTAGAGGATGAAAGCGAATGCACTATTAACTGCAATTATGAATTCGTTATTGGCATCATGTGTGTTACTCGTATTGCAAATTCTAGTTCATAAGCAATTATCATGCGCTGGACAAAGCTACACAGACGTCGTTATTTTGCAAAGGAAAGAAGTGACGTCAGTAAAATCCACAATTTATGGTGTGTCACAAATGCAGTGCATTCAAAAATGCATTGAAGCGAAGGCGGCTGATTTATGCAAATTGTCTGGATTTGACAAAGTTTCGCGCACCTGTTACCTCAGTTTAAACAACGCCGATGACGTCGTCAGTGTTACAGATGACAACAAACTTGTACTCATACCAGGGGATGGTAAGCTTTCGAAGCCTTCACTTTTTACTTTTACTAATATCGAATTATGTTCATTTAGCATCATTTTCATTACTCAGTTTCGTAACACTATATATTCCGGAAACATTTGATTTGCGTTTTTACCTGCTGTATCGACCTGATAGCATGTTTTTGCTTTGCTTAGGTATAAACATAATATATACTATATTCATATGTATATTGAAGAGTTTCCTTATAATAACCGATTGTTACTGGACTAGTTTCTTACACTCATATCATCTTTTCTTGTTATAACAGTGTTAGGTAATAAAATAGTTTTGTACAAGTGTTAATTAACTTAAATTAAAGTATATCAACGTTAATATTATCGTTTTGAAAATTTCGAGTAATTACTTTCGTTCATTGTATATTGCGTTGCGTCCCTTGGAATGCATACTATAGCAATAGTGTTGTTAATTCTAAGTCTTGCTCATTAAAATTAAATCAAGTTCTTCTAGCCACGAGATTACAAGTATACAGATGTGTAATTTTCCAAACTTCCAGGTTTAATATTTAAAACGCATATCACAAATATATTGCAAAATCAGCACGACATCATTAATTATATAAAATAAGGCATTGGTTAACACTAATTTTCTCTTATATCAGAACGGTTACAAATTGGGCGGGACTTAACCATGCAATAAGTGTTTTTTAACAATAATCGAGTAAAAGTACTGATTGAATCGGTACTGATTGATCGCTACCTTAAACAATTCAGTCCAAAAAAGTCACAAGGCTAAAATAGCTCGTGATTGAACTTACACATCTCGAACTCCGTACTCGTGTATAATTTCAGTACCCTAAGAAGTGGGTCCAATAACTTTTCCTTGTTCATTAACATTTAAAAGTATATTCTAACATTTACTAGGTTTCTTCGATTCAGCCATACTACATTTTCTACACAAGATCGTTGATAAAATGTATGTAGTAGACTTCAAAACTTGTTTCAAAATACTAATACCTTCTGTGCTAGTCATTATAAAAAATGCCGTTTTATTGGTTTCAAATTCAGATCTTAAACTCTTCTCTGAAGATGCAGTTGGATATAGGCTTATGCACCAGTCAATTGTAACCACGCCACCCCAGGTCCGGGGTATACCGGGGATAGCCGGGGAAATGGGCCATGTTTTTACCTTCCAGGTGGCTCCGCAGTGCCGGGTAAATGCGGTGGATTTGTCTTCGCAAAAATATAGCGGGGAATGGGCCTAATCTAGGGTCCCTGGGGTGCGGGGGCATTTGGCGGGGATCTTACCATCTGTTCGTCCCTGCAGGGCGGGAATTTTACCCGGGGTTGACTGGACCGAAAGTCAAAGTCCCCGCTATTCCACGGACCTGGGGGGGTGTGGTTACAATTGACTGGTGCATTACGTACACTAATGTATGCAAAACTTATTTTGGCGATCTACGGAAAATTGAGCGATAGCAGCGAGGCCGCAGGTCGAGACAGCTGGCACCGTTTTCGGAAAAACGCCAAAGTGAACTTTCACTTCTTTGGTGTTAGCATTTATTTGACTCACTTGCTCCACCCGTTATGTAATCAATGTGGTATTTGGCACAAAAATTAAGTCGCCCACCCAAGTGAAATAAATTGTTGGTTGTACAAAAATGAAAAAAGGACCAAACTTTCAGGGTACATTTCGTTACAAACCCACAAATTATAGGTATAAGGGGTATTGATGAAACGGTTATCGAGTACAATTAATTAATCATCGCTAACAATGCTATGTCGGCGACAATCAATAGTGGTTGTCCAAAATCGATGTTGTAATGTTACTTCCGGTAACTACGTATTTTTTTCATGTGGTACAAGTAGAGTAAACGAAAAAAATTCTTTCCGGTAATTTTCGTTGAGTTCATTTTACCAAGGGAGGTCACTCTCTGACACAAATGCCGTGAATGTAAACACTTTTGCTTAAAAATTTACAAACTCTCTCAAAATAACAAATTGTTTTAATTGTTTATACATTTTATAAAACCTCAATAATCTGGTCTTACCTGCAAATACCGGTGATCCCGGCTCGATGCACTCTGTTTTTGAAACCTTTTTAGGTATCGTTTGTTGTAAAGAAATTTACTTTTTTGTGAAAGTTGTATGAAATTAAGACATTTTAATGAAATCTTCAATATAAGAGGTTATTGAATGTAGCTAGTTAACAAATAGTTAACATGGATAAAATGCTAAGATAACTTACTTATGCGGTGTGCATTAAGTTAATTAAGACGGAAAAAGGTTATGGATATATACTTACTGTTGCAAAAAGCATGACTATAGCATCACACGTACTCAGTCGGTTAAACCATTTAAATAATCATGATCATACTATGTTTAAAGAATGTTTGATTCCTAAATGACATTATGAACTTTCGATTATTGTAAAATAGTAAATCGAAATACTTGGTCCTATTCGATTCGATTATTGATAGCAAATGGAGTCAAATGTTCATCACACTAATTAGCAGTATTAAAATAACCTCGGTACGCATGCAAAGTACAGTTACTGGGATGACATCGTTAATTTTGTTATTCATTATGATGTTAAACTCTTTTTTTTAATAAAGCTATTCTGATCTCTTTTCGCATGATATATCAACAACAAAAAAACGCACATTTGGGTTCTAAACTGTGCTTGCTTTGTTGTATTATAGAAAGAAAAAATAAACGAAACATATAAATGCTTAATTTGTATTGAAAAACTGTCCAAAAAATATTTTAGATATGAACCGGGTGGTTGTCAATACGAAATACGATTCGACAGCGGATACACACCTTTTTTAAAATAAAAATCGGGTTCAGGACGTAAGCTTAAACTGCCTCCCGACAACAGCACCCTTAGCTACATAGTTACTTATGGAAAAAAAGATGACTGTACCAAATCATGTGTACCGAAAAGTTCTTTCTATGAAAATAATTGCATTATTCTTCTTCAAATCTGCTCTACATGACATGGAGCTACAGTCAAAGGAGTAAATCCTCGACCATTGTCATTAGCTGCAGTATGTGCGAACATGAAATTTTCTGGTATTTTAATGATAAAATGATTATTTAGTTGTTGCGGATGACAATTTCTTAATAAAAGACTGTTATCCAAATATGTGGTTTAATATTTCCACTTCATTATTGCAGCCTACAGATGCTCAAGGGGGGAATATCTTGTCAGCGGACGGAAAAGACTGCCGGATGACCAAATAACAGCTTCTAGTACATTTTTAAATATGTCTGAGTGTAGACCCCATGCAGCTCGATTACACGCCCAGGCAAACTGGATCGACAGTGGAAGCTGGTGTGCGGGTCATCTGGATCCTGATCCATATATTCAGGTATGTGAAGATCTATTTCAGCCGGATAAGGGCTGGTTAGCATAATTACATACATTCAGGTATATGAAGAGCTATATAAGCTGGATAAGGGCTAGTTAGCATAATTACATACATTCAGATATATGAAGAGCTATATTAGCCGGATAAGGGCTAGTTAGCATAATTACATACATTCAAGTATTAGAAGACCTATTTCAGCCAGATAAGGGCTGGTTAGCATAATTACATACATTCAGATATATGAAGAGCTATATTAGCCGGGTTAGGGCTGGTTAGCATAATTACATACATTCAAGTATTAGAAGACCTATTTCAGCCGGATAAGGGCTGGTTAGCATAATTACATACATTCAGATATATGAAGAGCTATATTAGCCGGGTTAGGGCTGGTTAGCATAATTACATACATTTAGGTATATGGAGATCTATTTCGGCCGGTTAGGGGTTGTTAGCATAATTACATACATCCAGGTATATGAAGATCTATTTCTGCCGATAAGGGCTGGTAAGCATAATTACATACTTCAGGTACATAAAGAAATATTTGCGGGTAAGGGCTGGTTTAAAGTAATAACATACGTTCTAAGAAATATTCTTTGGAAGTACAGCTTACAGGGAAACTGCATCGCGGTCAAAGTTAGCCAATGTTTGTAACGTTTTATCCTTTTTACCACGTTTCCGGTAAAATAAAACTATCACGTAGTTTCCTGTATACACATGTATATTATAACAATATTACTCCTCATGTTTGTAATAATTTTATTGAAAACTATAATTTACTTTATTTTAAAATTCCGCCGAATCATTTGTTTATTTTTCATTTTGTTTATGAAAAGATTCATTTGAATAAAGTAGTTAACATTTAATATAAATCATTAGACGCAAACCGTATATTTCTTAAAACGTTAATTACTTTCTGTATTTAAACCGGAATGGCTGGTATAAACATAGTACTAAAAATGACGTCTTACAAGGTAAGGTATTTGATGAATAGTATTTTCTGCTGGGTTCAAGTGATTAAAAACGATATGATAATTGACAAGTCGACACAAGGCGAACCTATTTCCAATTATGTGACATTCTTTATATGACGTTATGATTAACACCGATGTAGAAAACGCTTTAAAAATATATCATCAGGTCCGTTTCAACAGCCAAAGCATTATCACCGGCATCGCCCTCCAAGGTCGACCTAACCAGAACGATCCATCTCACCCCTGGCACAATTGTTGTGAACAGCGGGTGAGGTCCTATCGATTCTGGTACAGTGCGGATTGTGAGACGTTTTTGTCATATACAGATGGCAATGGAAACTCAACGGTAAGCCTCGTTTGACAATAGAATAAGGCATTGCTATTTCGTGGCGTCCAACGTTAAATATAAAGCAAATTACACTATTCAGATGTTTTACATCGAGTAATTATGCGTTATCTAGTTCTAGGGGGCTGGGGAAAAAGAGGTACTGGCGGGGATGAAATTGTTGCGATTAAAAGTAACACAAAATACTCTTCTTTCGCAGCTTGCATTAGTCAAGTTAAGAGTGAGGTAGTCTCATCTTTAAAGAAGCATTGCAGAGCTCAAAATGAAGGATAAATTTAGTTGGATACGTCGAAAGTGAAAAACAACAACAGTTTATCGTGGCATATTTAACAATACAAAATGACATTATAATATTTGCTGACATGTATTGATTCCATTTACAATTTATCCCATTAATCAGTTCAAATGTTTTATGTTGTTAAAAGATAACGAAATTGACATTGTTTTATTTCACTATAAATGGATATAACTTATTGACAACCGGTACCTGATTTATCGCAAAACGATATCTATCGATTGATGACTATGTACCATTTTGCATAACCGAATGTTTACTTGTAGTTGTGGAAGCAAGTTATTGATCATGGTACCAATGTCTGCGAGAAAAACGTGATGATTTTGTTGGTTATGATACATGTTTTACATGTTCCCGCTGCATTGCATTAGTTCTTCTCTTAGCAACTAGGCGTTTACAAGTAAGTGACTAATATGAAATAAGGCACTGCCTTAGACGGGTTCTACTTCAGAAAACTTCAGAAACTGCTAATGCAGCATTTTTATTCTTAGGTAAACAAGTGTCAAAGGCAAAATTCATTTTATATAACTATGACTACGACCAATTAGATTATTTAGGTGCATAACAAGTAAGGTTAAGGCAATGCAAAGCAAATTTACTATTATAATGTTTGAGAAAACTCATAATTACAAACACAATTTTATCAATATAACCAATACTGAATATATTGTACAAGCATTTAAAGTAGAAAATAATGATTTCTGCTTTAAACATAACAAGGTAAACGAAACAGATTGAGTTTACTGAAAATTAATTATCACAGTTATCTGACAATCAACCTGTACTTAACTATTTTAAGATGTAAAACAGCATTGTGTTTATTTTAGATTTGTACAGGTTGTATAGGTTGTGCAAATAACCCGGAAAAATGGTTTGACACCCTCAGTAGTTTGAAATGAATATAAATTCCCTGAAGTTGATGTATATCCTTTGTCAATACACTTAATTGTTCAGAACGTACTAGGCTTAGTTTTAATTTTAACAATGTCACGGTATTCTAGACATAGTTTATCCCCCCCCCCTGTTAAGGGTTAAGCGGCCTACTGACCAGATGACTGTAATAAACCATGATGTATTGATCTAGTATAAAGGAATACTCTGCAAGTAAATTGACAAATCCACCCTGCATTTGTTAACAAATCAAGTAAAAAGACCAGCCCTCCCCTTAGCATATCTTCGAATCCAGCTGGGGGGGGGGGGTCAGCCCTAAAACCCAGGGCTGAATCTGAGCCTGGGCTTACACAGTTAGTTCCAGCATTATATACCGCGCTTTCACATAACTTTATACGACTCAAAAATGAGCATTTAATAACTTGATTTTTTGTGCTAATATACAAATTTAACATAAATCTATAAGAATTGGAAATATTATGGAATCAGGACCTGCTTTATCAGCTAAAGAAAATATGCCATCATATGGTACAAAAACATAAAACTGTAATTTTACGATACTGACAAAAAAATTCTGCAAGATGTTTAAAAACAATTTCAATAATTTATAATATGATAAGAAAGATTTGTAAAGTAAAGGAAATAAAGATCTTCTACAAACACTTTCAAAAAACAACACAAGTGTTTAAATGAAGTTTTTTAATAAAATTCTACCAACTTTACTTGTAAATTAAGATAAAAAAAGATAATCATTATATTTGATGATGTTCTTTTAAGAACACTTTGAGATGCATATGCAATTATTGTCTCTTATTTTAAATGTTATTGATGATTACTGTACTGAAGTCATCGATTCCAAAATACATAATGCACTCTGGTGTAGGGTACTGAAGAGATCAGTCCCATATGCCAACTCTGGTATCCTGAATAAAACGTAACTGGTGATACAGTACTGAAGTGATCAATCCCTGATGCCACTCTTGTATCCTGGATAAAATGTTACTGGTGAATATGGTTCTGAAGAGAACAATCCCTTATGTCACTCTGGTATCCTGGATAAAACCTTTTTGGTGAATACGTTACTGAAGTGATGGATCCCGATCTGGAACAGATAAACACCTAACTAAAGTAATACACAGGGGTCAATTTTGTTCACATTGACACAGATGTAGAGGCTATCACACTAACAAATGAAGTCACCGCTGTTAAAAATATGTAAATATGGCCTAAACCTAAGACCACAGTTATTTTAACTATATGTTTCATATAGACACTAACCCGGCTTATCTTTTGAAAACAGTCTTTGTATATAATATTGTTTGCAAAAACAGGCTTCAAAACTACTCAAAAAGTTCAATTTCAGGCTGTATGCAATACATACTGAAAGTCTTGCAGTGATATATTAAACACTTATAGTATAAGCACCTGTGGTGTTTTTATAAAAAAAAACAACAGAAATAGCCATTTCCATCAAACGGTAAGCCGCAAACTTTTGAAGAGCCATTTTTTCCTCATGCAATGAAATAATCTGACGAAGTAAAGTTTTCTTTGTAGCTTTCAATGGTGTTTATAAAACAGCTTCACAAAAATTGCATGCCAACTCTTTTTTTCAAAACAATTTTTTTCCACTTTATCGGCTTAGCGTTTTAAATAAAAAATGACATAGAGCCAAACTGAAATGCTTCAACTAGTCAAATTTATGCTTTGTCTGGTCCACTGATATACAAAGGTAACATAACTGTTCAGTTTAGTAATGTTGTTTTTAGTGATTATGTGTTTATAGACAGTCTAAACACCACTAAATGCCAAATTATTTGCCTACGAGACAAATGGCGCAGCAAAAGAAATGGCAAAAAACAACAAAACTGAAAGATTCATGACAACTGCTAGTGTTTTCATGTATGAGGTGGCTATATCCTGATTTGCTATAAATCTCACTCTTTGAAATTATTCACACAAACAAGTAGTACAGAGTTGACTTACATCTTCATTCTTCTGAAATATTAGATTCAGAGCTGCATCTCCTGGATTCAGATTGCAGGACTACTGCCAAGGGCGAAAAGCCGCAGCAAACTGGAGCTTTTTGGCACATAATAATCTGCAAGCAAGACGAACAATCAATGTTTGAAACAAAATAAGACTATCTTCTGCTACTGTTAAAGTATGTAAAATGCCTGTAAACACTCATTTGAGGCATAAACAACCTTTTATGTAGGCATTATGAAACAGTTAATGTTAACCATACCCCCTCCCCCCAAGGTCCGAGGAATAGCGGGGACTTTGACTTTCGGTAAAATCCCCGCCCTGCGGTATCAAACTAATGTTAAAATCCCCACCAAATGTCCCCCGCACCCCAAGGACCCTAAGACGCCCATTCCCCGCTATATTTTGCACTAAGACAAAAAACGCATTCACCCGGCACTGCGGGGACACCTGAAAGGTATAAACATGGCCCTTTTCCCAGGCTTTCCTCGGTTTACCCCTGGACTTGGGGATTCCATGGTAACACTGGTGCATTAATGTGATATATGTGCAGAAAAGTTCATTAATTCAAAGATTTTCATGACAAAAACTATCAAATATATAGTCTTTTGGACATTTTGCAATAACTTTTTAACAACTCAAAGGTTAATCTTAACTAATTGAGTACCTTGCTGCATTTTAAAAGCGTTGAAACCAGATATACTTAGAATTATTCTAACTTGGAGACGATATTCCTTTCTCATAAGACCATGCCGAGAACGGGTATGATTCCATCACAGGACAACGTTTTGATCAGCATTAGTTCTTTTCCTTAAAATACATCTGTGGCTTCAGCAACCAGGCTGGCTATAGAAATAAACAATAAATATGTGTTTTTTAAAGCTGCACTCTCACAGATTGAACATTTTGACAACATTTTATTAAATAATTGTCCTGACATTCGATACAGAAAAACCTTTTAGGTGCCAATCTGGTGCTCAGTCCCTTTAAGGCATTTTAAGTGTATTAAAGTGTTTTCATTGATGCATAAAGGGAAAAGGTTCTAATCTCAATGAAACTTGCTCACTTTTTATTTCTTTTGCCTTCAGAAATGTAAAGTTTTTCAATGTTTGAACTTCAAATAAATAAATATATTCATGAATGACAGTATGAATGAATGACAAGTAGCAATAATTGTTTAGATATGGATCTCATTGTGTTGCTGTGATTGTTAAAGTAGATTTTTTTCTTGTTCATTAGCTAATAATCATCTGCACACCAAATGAAACATCATTCTGCATCACATGTGTAGTAGGTCTTGATACTTGATTGCAATTAATGTAATGTTTGCTAAAAAGAGCAAACAAAATGTGCGAATAGATGCACAATACTGGTTGAGAAGCAGTTTCCGACAGTTTTTACAAGTGTTTATTGATTTATTCATACGTGTTAAAATTCCTACTAAAAGTGTTTACATTTTCGATAACTACAGCTCAAGCTGCTATTGTCGATATATTTTTCACATGTGTGACGTCACATATAGTGTATCTAATGGGGGCGCCAAGAGGGTACTTACACTGTTTTGATTAGCTGTTGACGAGAAGCAGTTTCCGACAAATCAAATACGCGGCAGATTTTAGGTGCCTATTGTGTGTTTTTTTATCCATTTATTTAATATACTAAATAGAAGACTACAGTACGAGAACTATTATTTAATTTTTCAGCATTTACCAAAAATTAAACCTAAAAACTTACGCCAGTCAATCATCATTCTGGAAATCAGGCAGACACTAAATATCAATGATATTTTGTTTCATTTTTAATAAGAACTTGTGTTTGTAATCATTTTAGTGAATGTGGGTGTGAAACTAGCATGACAACAGTGTTCGCAAATATGTACACAATGATCATCGTTTGTATAAGTCAATTAAGGACAACCTTGTAGCTATTCATAGATATGCAAATTAGGTTCACACGCATGCGCAATGCGCTGCGCGTGACGATCCCCCACGTGCAAGTTTGTGTACAAATTGAAAAATAAACATTAAACATTAAATAACAATAAAAGTTATTTACGTGTCTCGGTAAAAACTTCAACTTTTGATTGCCTAGTAAACGTATAATTAAATTGCAATACCTTCTTTATGAAGATCAAAAGAAAGTACGCGAAAAAGCGATTTGTCGGAAACTGCTTTCCGTCGGAAACTGCTTCTCAACCAGTACAGACCGAAGACCAATACAGGTCAGCAGTTTCATTAGAAAATGATATTATCACAAAGCCGCACCAAAACCAGGTCTTAGAAAAGGCATGACGGTCTTAATAAAGAGCTGCAGTTGTATATATTAAAGAGGTGTACCTCCATTTTAAATTTAGAGGTGCAGTTGTATTAATGAAAGAGGTGCACCTCCATTCAAACGTTTTAAAATATATTTAGACCCGCACATATTAAAGAAAATATAGGTGCACATCTTAATAACATACAGGTACACCTGTATAGTAAGTGGATTTTTAAAAAATTCTCTCATTAAGCCATGTTGTTTCATGGAAAAGGTACCGCAACTCTCACTCGGCCATGGTGGTGTTTGGCGGGACAGGTCGCCTTACCCACACCCTGGACAGACTATTTTGTTACAATATTTCACACGATCTGTGGCCGACAACAACGGCCACGATCACTCACAAAGTCATGGTGTCGAAACCGTCCATTTATCTTTTCATTCATAATATCCACTCCGTCAAGGGGGCGCAGCCAGGGTTTTGCTTGGCAGGATGGGATACCCCTCCCACACCCTCCCAGTTCAACTGCTTAATCTCTACCGTCACGATCACTCACAAAGCCATGGTGTCGGAACCGCAACCGTCCATTTATTTATTCAATCATTATCTCGCACTCAGCTAGGGGGTCGCCGCAAGTGTTTCGTTTTGCAGGAGGTGATACCCTTTCCGCAATCTCCCCGTCCGACTAAATTTTTACAGTCATAATCACCCACAAAGCCATGGTGTCAGACCGCAACTGTCCATTTATCTTTTCAGTAATAATCTCGCACTCCACCACGGGGTTGCCGCTAGGGTTTCGCTTATCAGGAGGGGTTACCCCTCCCGCACCCTCCCCGTCATACTTCTTAACTTTTACAGTCACGATCACTCACAAAGACATGGTGTTTGTCCGCAACTGTCCGTTTATATTTTCAGTCATAATCTCGCATTCGGCCAGGGAGGGCGCTGCCATTGGTTTCGCTTGGCGGGAGGGGATACCCCTCCGACACCCTCCCTATCCAACATCTTAATTTGATAACAATATGTCACACAAAAGTGGTGTTGCATGGCACAAAAGTTCTTCTGTCACATAATTCCTGTACATCTTTTATGTTTCAATCTCTCAACCAGGGTATTGATCTCAGTCAAAACATCTCACTCAGCCATGGTTTTGGCTCACAGACACCCAATCCATCTTTTCAGTGACAATATCTCACTCAGCCATAGCGATTTCTGAACTGGTCAACCGCATGTCAAGTTTATAACTTGATAATTTCATTTTATGATTTACTGAAAAGTAATCATACCTGTTACATGTACATGTACGTGACAAGTTTTGCTATGTGAACCGGTGTAATGCATGGTCGTTATTTAATCAGCAATCCAACAGGAATAACTTCTTCGAAATTTCTTTCCGATCAACAATTGTCAAACATTCAAATAGAATCGATATTGTAAAATCTAAAAATCTTACATGGTTACATGGTTAACTTAACAGCACGTGCGAAAACATTTAAATATGACTTACAACATGAGCCCTAAACAAACATCACATGAACGCAAAAGTCTACCCTTTTTTGTATTTTGAGCCCTACTTCGCAGTATTTGTGCTTGTCAAGGAACTGACTTACCATGGTCAAAGAGTGTGTAACGTGGGCCGGTAAGTTCAGTAGGCGGAGCGCTTGACTTGCAAGCTGGAGGTCTCGACTTTTAAAGCCTAGCTTAAGCCTTCTATGAGTAACTAAAAAAATAAATCGTGTTACAACTTCTTGTATTGATCCTTATTTGTTTTGCTGACTGCTGTCTATGAGATCTAAGATCTGACTGTCCTGCTGTGCAGTTCTAGAGGTTTTATTATACAGTGGAAACACGTTGGATCGATATCGCTTGGCTCGAGTTCCTCATTTGCTCGACTTTAATGTAAACGATCGGTTTTTATTAACTCCATTTAAGCATTCCCGCTTGGCTCGATATTCACGAGTCTCGAAGTATTTTGACTGGTCTCTGGGATATCGAGCCAACGGGTTTCAACTTTTAGTCTACCTTTTCAATTAATGGTAAATAACCGTTACAAATATTTAGAATAGAAAAAGAGTAATTCTATATGTTAAATATAATTGCCAAATAATATGATTATACATAATGCTGTACAATTTGGATATTACAATGGTGACGATGTATTTAACGCCGGTTATAAATATATCAGTTATACAATATTACATATTTATACAAAACAAGACTTACAACTCTAATTTGGTTATTTTTCAAATTAAAATATACTTTTAATGGGCTATGCATTTTGTTTATACAACAACTGAGTGTATTAAAGAGACAATGAGATTTTCTGCCATAAGGGTGTCAACTCTAGATGGTCTTGAAACAACAATGCACAGGAAATTGACCCCTGCAGTGAGACCAGTCCAACAAACGAGGGATGAACAGCAGGGATTATCACGCCAAACAATCCTTCAACTAGGCCTTAAATCTCTAGCCTGGCATCATACTTTTCTGAGCCTGTGTCAGCTCAGTCTTTCCTCTTTAGCATAAGGGTTACATAAAGTCAGATATCATATGACATTTCATAAAATTGATTATATAACTAATTCAAGTGACAATTACCTGTACAAAATAAAGAATCTTGATTGCATGTGGTTATTGCCTATTTTGATAGTCTTGTGTCTGTTATAGGTCATCTCCGGGAATGTCAGAATTCCTCTACATGTTCTCAATTGTCATCAATTGATCATAGACGCTGTTCAAGAAGTAATTAACTGTAAATTTATTCTAAAATTTAATATCAAGTTTATTGCTTATTTTGATAACATAATGTCTATTGCAGGTGTTCCCTGGTAATTTCGACCAAGACAGCGTGGTAACAAACATGCTTCCGCATCACGTGACTGCAATGTGCGTGCGCATCAACCCAGTGACCAGTTTTGGTCATTGCTCACTGCGGTTTGACATTCTTGGGTGTGAAAATCTGTAGTTATTGTGAAATCTATAATTTCAAAGAGGCTGATTGGAAATAGCATGCACTTAGTTATGTCATTTTGGTGGTTGTTTTTTAATGTTGATTTATAATTTTATACCAGGATTGGTAAGTGATAATTGAGCCATATCTTGTGAATGTTTCAGATAATACACGGTTAAAATTAATGAAGACTGTTGACCAATATCTTGCGCAAACTTTGCAAGGACTTTGTCTGCGACAAATAATAATGATGTTGAAAATGTAGCAAAACTGATAAACAAATATTGACGATACACATTTGATAAAATAGCATAATATGAGCTGGATATAAGTCAGGGGTCAGCACATCACATTCGGACTGAACGTTTGCAAAAGAAGAAATCGCCACTTGCTGGGTCCTCCACATGCTCTCAGAAAAACACCAACACGTGTGAATTTCGCTAGCTTATTCCTACAAAGGAATGATATAGAAGGCTATGAAAATCTGCAAAGAACCGTTGCTTTTGAATATATAGTATATATGAACCGTGCTGTTTGTGGAGTTTTGTGCTGTTGTTCTATGTTTCTTGTTTGTGATTTTTGTGTTTTCGTTTTCTGTGTCTTTGGCGGTAAACCTGTGCCATGGGTTTATGTTTAAAATTTTGGCTACTGATCTTGTTACTGTAATTTTCATATAAATATTGGATGCACGCCTTTAACTCTAAAAGCGACAGAGTAGCAAATGCTACGCCAACAATTCGTCAAGACCGTTAAAAGTTCCGCCGAATTCAGAACTGTTACAAGATAATGATGATATTTGCATATTATTTACGTGTATTGAAATCACATAGGGTACCGGTGGATGAAACGGTTAATAAAGAGTACTACAATAATTTTTTTATGACAATATTTTCCCTACATGAGTAATATTGTAAACGAGCTACTGGAGGGATAAGGAAGAGACGTACTTAACCATCTCCCGCACTCGCCAGATATTTCTTCCCATACATGCAATCTGTTTCCGAACTTTCTGTTTTTAACAGTTCGTACCAAGGCTACTGTATATTTAACATATATAATATGTAGATATATGCATATAAATCGACGTATGTGTAATTATAGTCTTTTCACGTTATGTGTTTGTGTCATTGTGTGAATCGTATGACTGTCATGCTGTGATTAAAGCGTACAACGCCAACATTATTGTGCCTATCGATGTTTGTCCGGCCTACATTTAGGCATTCTCGTCTTTACGCTATGTTAAATATAATTTTTCTACCACTTTTTATCAAACCTGGATTTCAAGTAATCTCGACTTGAAACAAGGTCAACTTTATTTAGTCTCTTGTTGTTTGTGTGTCAGGGTGTGATTCATGCATGTTTTATATACAATGGCAATACTAGTGTGTATATCAATGTTGGTATGTAAGAATTTTGTACATGCGTGTCGTGAAAAAAGGTCAACGTTATTTTATCTGTTATTTTTAGTTTGTAAGGATTTGATTCACGCGGCTGTTTAACTCAATATTAACGTTAATATGTAAACCGTTGTTTAAACTATAAACTGTAAGACTTTTACAAATGTGCGTCTTTTTAATTGCTTCAACGTCATAATATTGTTTATTATCGTTTTTCTCTAAGGCTATGACAAATGTGTCGGTTAACGTGTTGGTCTCTATTGGCGTTTGTCTTCAAGGCTTAATTAATATGTGTTTGTTTTAACAAGGGTGGCGTTATTATGTCCATCGTTGTTTAATACTTTTAAACTTGTTGACATTTTGATTTTTTTCGTAGGGATGTACGTTATCAACTTCATTGCTGTAAAAATACATCTTTTGAATAAATGCTTTTGTTCTGTGATTTGATTTACTGTCAACTTATTAATTGTTGAAAGAGTCCATTGTCGTTAATTTACTTGATTACTTCCTGCTTCAATACAAAACACTAGTTACCAAATCAAAGTATAACAGAAGTTCACTTAAACAAAAAGTCAATTATTTCAGATATAATTAGAAACAAGGTTACGACTCTACTGAACCTGATGTATCGCGGAATCAATTATTTGTCCTTAAAAAGGCTGTTATCGATCGGATAAACTGTGAAGTCACGTTCTTTTCCACTTGGAATTATTCACGAAGGATAAAACATATTATATTTTTGCATATCATTCTTTTAAAATGACACTTACTTCAAAGAAGATCTCCTTTCGGGAAAGTTCCGAATTTGGGTTGGTTCCTCATTCTTAGCCCACATATTTCCCTTCACTGCTTAGCAAAAATTACGAAACTGACATACGTTTATGGACAGCGAAGTATTTCACCTTAAACCTCGTAGCAGATATGATATTTAATGTATGTTTTTCGGGCATGGATCGCAAAAAGAAACTTTGATACTTTCATTTCGACCACTAACGGTACAATACATTGCTGCAGAATTGTACAGCTCCAGACTAGTCAACTCAATTTGTAGTGTGAAAATACCTAATAGGTTGCACCCACCACCAACCGGGGTAGCAGGACATTTGCCAGCCCATGAACCCATCGATCTTACAGATCGCTCGCTTGAAGCTACCGATTGTCTGCTTAAAACGATACGATGCATTGGTATTTTAACAGCCTATAGCATAATTTTCTTCTTCCTGGTTGGTTAGCTCATCTAGTCCTAAGACAATACATTCGAGATACTGATTATGATTCAGAGAAACATACAACGAAAGATATGCATAACAACACGTTGCTTTATTTAAATATATATAACAAATTCGGAGATCTTAAAACAACTTTCATAATAGAAGCTGGCGATCGGGTTGGTTCCACATGCATCCCCCACCCCGCCCCTCTTGCAGTACCTTACATGGACCTCTGATATTCCTCTTTAAGTCCTGTCACCAGGTTTACGTTTACCACGGTACACAAAATAGTAATTGGCATCGCAGATCTGAGCTGCAAGCGCTTCACTTTTTATTGTTTAAGGCCTGGTGTGGCCGGTGATGCTGGCTTCGTGAACATGTATGTAATGCGTGAAAATGTCTGTTCTCATTGAATATTTGTGACTTCGCGACCATACTAATGACCAAAAAAGTCTAGAAACAACATTGTACCCCGCTGTCCTTGATTGCAATTACTGATACAGAATAAAACTGTATAAACTTACACCACTAAAGTAATAAAAATCCGTGTTGTGTGAACGTGATGTTGTAACAAATATATGCTGTTGTGTAACGTTAATGCACCAGTCAATTGTAACCATGCCCCCTCCCCTCCCAGGTCCGGGGAATAGCGGGGACTTTCGCTCCAGCCAACCCCGGGTAGAATCCCCGCCCTGAGGGGACGAACTGATGGTGAAATCCCCGCCAAATGCCCCCGCACCCCAGATACCCTAGGTAAGGCCCATTCCCCGCTATATGTTGCGCGAAACAAACCCACCGCATTCACCCGGCACTGCGGGGACACCTGAAAGGTAAAAACACGGCCCATTGCCCCGGCTATCCCCGGCATACCACCGGACCTGGGGCACGTCGCGAAAATGTAATCTTGTTTTGTTGGGGGAACCTGGAAAACCCGGTCCAGCTTGGTGACAGCCAACTAAACATGCGCTGAAGCCGGAAATCGTACTCGGGACGCCTTGTTATTGTTAAAGCATGTGATTGTGTCAGTATAAAGTAACTTCATCTTTTCTCGAAAGAAGTCTGTCATATAACTATGCGTGTTTTATCAGGTATATTCAATGTATTTTCATTATGTGTTTTAGTTTGTCTTATAGATTATCTTTATTATGCTACTTTAGGTCAACGGAAGAAAAATAGGACCATGTTTACATGAAGTATTCGCAAACAGTTTATTAATCGTTCAAATTGTCGATGTCTAAAGTAATACAATATGAATGTGGTATATGATACGAGCATTTATTTTTTGTGGTTCAATAATTTATTGACAGCTAACGACAAAAGTCTCTTGATTATCGTGCTTGATTCGATGTGAAACGGATACAATACAACTAAGGTTGATAAGTTTATGTCCCAGTAAATTTACATTTTACTGACCGTTCCAAGGAGGTACCTAACAATCCTTGATAAACATACCTAATTTGTTATATATTATGTATGCACTGTGCTGCTTGTGGAGTTTTGTGCTGTTCTTCCATGTTTCTTGTTTGTGATTTCATGTTATATGTCTTTGGCGTTTACCCAGTGCCATTAAACCGGGTTTATGTTTAAACTTTTTGCTACTGAGCTTGTTTCTGTAGGTTATTGCATAAATATTGAACAAAACCCCCATTGTTTAGTACTTACAACCCGGTAGATTCATGCGTGGTAAAGAGTTCAAATAAACGGGTGTTCACTTATCATTCTGATAAAACAATGTAGACTCGAAATATTTGAAAATGCTGTTTTAATAAAAAGCCAACAAGGATCAAAAGCCAACAATTATCAAACAAGAAACACAGCTCTCCTATAGCACAGTGTTATGCGCACTCGCTCCTCACCAAGGAGACCCGGGTTCGATTTCTGAAATGCATTCATGAGAGTTTGATCGGTAGTTACCAAGCCGCACAATATTTATGTGAAAACTACAGAAACAAGCTCAGAAGCAGAAAGTTTAAACATAGACCCCGTTTAATGGCATTCAGTAAACACCAAAGACAAAGAACACAAAAACAAACAAAAAAGCAAAAAAAGAAACAGAACAACAGCACAAGTCCCCACAAACTACACAGTGCATATAAACTATATACAAAAACTAGGTATGCTTATCAAGGATTGATAGGTATCAAGGTACCGTCTTGGAACGGTTAGTAGTTGTTTTTTTTCGGGTTCTCCGGTTTCACCCACAACACAATACCACACTCTCGCGCAACGTCATGCCAAAAAGAGTGGCTTAGTTTAAGTTATTATAAATTTCTTCACAACGGTTGTAAAATAAATAAAGTTTAAACTAACTCTACTAACAACAACTCCACCTTACATCATAAGAAAAACTAGAAATGAACTGTATTTACTTTCATTGTTATACTGTTCACTGATTAGAGTTCCAGTTTTTAATTTAAGTAAATTTAAAGGTTTTAGTGATTTCCCTAGTTTCATTTTGTATAGGGTGTCCGATATAGGGAGCTACAGATATTTGCAAACATAACTCTCATCATAGAACAACGTATTGTATATATGTATATGTATACCTTTATTTCGACTTATCAGTGATTAAACATATAACTTTATTGACATGTTAATTTAATTAATATATTGCATTATACAATATTTTGATTTACTAAACTTATGAAGTTGATGAATTTGCGTATTTGATAAAAAAATTTGGCTGTTTAGTTTTGTAATTTGTTTGCATGGTATAACCTGAAAACACTATATTATATATTTGTTGTCCACATGGGCTATGGCCCTCTGGATATTCTGTAAATAAATCTTGATTCTTTAATCATTGTGATTGTCGCTTACAGCTTTTTTAAAGCATGTCATTAAACGATCGTTGAGTGTTGTTGTTTTTTGAAAAGCCTATTGACATCTATTTCCAATCTTTCAAGTGTTTATATAAAAAGCTTTTAAACATTACCCATGTCCAGAATGAACAGAAGTGCTTTGCAAGTTTTCCGCATACAAAGGCATAAGTTATTTAAACGCAGAAATCAACTAGTCCTAGTATTTTAAATATTGTGTAATCGTATTAAGTTGTTGACTTAATGTTTGAATCACTTATGGAAAACATACAAGTTTCCTGTATCAAATAATACCCCAGGTCATATAACGCTCGGTTTCATTTTGAATGTGTTTCCATTCCATAAAGTGAGCTTGACATTATATCGTCCTTCCTGTACCTGAATGGGTTCATATTTGGTAAGCGTTTCCTGTTTGAGATTTACCTTCTACCTGTCAGTTGTCATATTTGTGCAAATTTTTGACCGAGTTATTTTATATTTACAAAGTGTCACCATATATGTATCACAAAACAATAAATGCTTTTAGTTAATTGAAATATACCGGAAATCGTTTACCGTTTTCTCCCATAAAGGTTTTGTTTAACAAACGATAAATATAATTTTGTATTCTCTCAAAAGCTGCCAATATGCAACGACGTTTAACAACTCTTATATATAAATCATGTAGCTAACTTGTTTTCACAATATTCTGCTTGCGAGTGCAACAAGAATGTTTAACGCTTTATCAATCTTAGGTTGAAACTCCGTTAAATACATTTAGATATGAATTTATTATTGGCATCTTGTTTGTTACTCGCACTGTCAATACTTCTTCATAGGCATTTATCATGCGTTGGGCAAAGTTTCAATGACGTCACCATTCTGCAAAGGAAAGAAGTGACGTCAGCTAGATGAACAATTTCCGGTGTGTCACAGATTCAGTGTGTACAAAAATGCATCGAAGCGAAGGCGGCTGATTTATGCAGATTGTCTGGATTTGACAAAGCTACGGGCACCTGTTACCTCAGTTTAAACCATGCCGATGACGTCGTCAGTGTTACAGATGACAACAAACTTGTACTCATACCGGGTGATGGTAAGTTATGCAACATCAAGTAATGAATTTTGATGGTTTTCCTAATTTTTGCCTAGAATTTTAATATGCAAATTCAATTTACACGGAAACGCTTACTTATATCAAAAAGGTATTGTACTAGTTTATTACTTTTATGTTATCGTTTATTGTCTTATTTGTCTCATCAGTAGGGATATTGTTTGCATTTATATAAGTGTAAATTTCATAACGTTAAATGACTTACCAACGTTAATAGCACAGTTATTTCTGAACATTTGGGTAATTTCTTGCATTCATGGTATAGTTATACTATTGAAAGCGCTATGGTATTAACCTACGTACTCCATGATTTCTTGATAATATATCCGAACTGTTATACACACAGCATATTGGTAACTATTCAAAAAATTCAATAAGTTTGGTCTCAATGCCATTTTGATCCATATTGAAGAGTTTCTGTGTATTCATCTATACATTAACACCCCATATAAGAACCATTTCTAAGTAGGCGGAGCTTCATAGTGCAATATGTATCGTGTGTTTATTTAAATATATAACAGCGATAATCATTTATACGCACGCTACTTAAAGAACGTTGACTTTTCCTATATGGAACAAAATGGTGTCTACACCGAAATTCCTCGTTATTTGAGATATACGAGCTATTCGAGCTTCACGCTAGTATATTATTTCAATAACCTGTGTTTTGGTTGCAGTAACTATTACATATTTGATAACCGTTCTGTCTTATCTACTGTAAAAAACAAACTACCAAACTATTTTTCGAAAGATATATCGAAACTAAACAAATGATAAGATATTATTGACGTTGACTATTCATAAAACATCAATTTTATTTTTGTTTTCGTAAACAAATTAAACATACAACATATAATTATCCTTTTAGAAGAGTGGTAATGAATAGAGTTTTTTGGTGTTTCGATTTTGATTTTTTTTGTTTTCATCAAATGTGTATTAGATACTTATATATGTTTACCTATGTTACTACTGCAGCCTACATATGCTCAAGAGGGGACTATCTTGTCAGCGGACGGAAACCACTGCCTGATGACCAAATAACAGCTTCTAGTACATTAAATTATCCCGCAGCGTCAGTATGTACCACGGTAGCTCGCTTACACGCGGAGGCAAACTCGATGAACGTTGGGAGTTGGTGCGCT
>NC_069138.1:29854761-29859761 GCF_026914265.1 Mya arenaria | reverse complement strand
CACGGTTCTAGGATTTATGTAAGAATACCCCAGTTAGGATCTTCGAAGAGAACATTGAAATGAGTTTGCAAGGAAGTATGATTTGCTTTTCTAACATCATCAATCAGATGATGTCTCAAAATAGTACAGTATAAGTCATTACAGGACAGGAATTAAATTGCAACCATTGCTGTATATTTAACAATCAGAAAAAGGGTGAAAAGGTCCCGGTCAAAATCAGCCTTGCCTTGGCAAAACTGTACATATGCATGGTAAAAATCGAGTTGCTGTTTTTTTTGCTGTGGTTTAAAAGATAAGACAGTAGATAAATTGTAAATAAACTTAAAGAAATAGTACTTAAAACATTTGTAAGGCATGATTTCAATGACTCCTCCTCCTGCAAATTATAGTCAGTTGGTATAGGAATATATGTGAACATTGGGTAAACATTTTGAAACTTAGTACACTTGCAGAAACTTAAGTGTAAATGGAAAAATCTTAGGACCCACTCTAGATTCATCCAAATCAATCCAAGACTGTCACCACATGGCATTGAGTACCAGTCTTAATGATAGAGTTGCACATGGATTTGGTTGTCTTTGGGTGCTTGATTAGGCTTAATAAAAGTTGCGAATGTGTTTGTTTGGCTCTGAATGGGGTTGTTTGTTGAAAACATGTTGCGCTTTTGGCACTGCATAGGCTTATTTAGAATTGCGCATGTTATCATTAGGGGCCTGAATGGGCTAATGGTTGCCTAACTGTTTTTAGGGGCAGGGATTAGGTTTTGTAAGAGCTTTACATGAATTCCTTGGTTGCCAAAATGAGGTCTGTTTAGCATTAATTGGTCTATATTTGAGCTGTATGTGTGTGGTTTTGGTATCAATATAGGCTGTATGGTATGTCATGTGATCTTTTTGGTACTGATTGTGCTTTTTAAAGCAAAACATGAATGGAGCTTATGCATGCTATATGTAGACTTTTTAGCACTGAAAATGCTTTTTTAGAAATTCCCAGTTTGTTTTGCTCTGAATGGCCTTCATTGTTACAATGTGGTCAATTTGGCACTGATGATGCTAATTTGAGATACACATGGACTTGAATGTGCTTCAAAGTAGTCATGATTAAGATGATAGGTAATTGGACTGATCCTCTGAGAATTAGTTTTTCTGTGAATATGCTTCACTGTAGTCACACAAAAGAATTGTTTATGTAGAAGCCTTCTGTGGTTAAGGATGTCGATTGTTATGCTGAGTTGGTGTTTGCTTGACACATGATTTACTAAAATGAGGCTGCATTTGTGTTTATTTAGACCGTGTTGGATATAGAAGGGGTCACCTGTGGTATGCTCGACACTTGTTAAGCTTTTCTGCAGCAGAATATGGATTTACTAGGCACTGAATTGATTTGAGAATCTATATTGTAGTTAGTAGTTTTCCCACTAAATGTTCTAAGTATAGGCAAACTAGTTATTATTTAGCTCTTGATAGAGCTTCATAGAGTGTCTTTATTGTATGTTCGGCACACTATGGACTGCCAAAAGTGTTTTGACACTCAGTGGAGTAGAACTATAAACAGTGCCGAACATTGATATGTATAATACTGCGTTTCAACTGCTTTTTAAATAAACCACTATGATCTGATTGTCACACCTTTATTATTTCTAGTCTTTTTTTTGTAGTTGGAATATGTTCAGAATTCTTTTTAACAACATACATAACTGTTGTTCCTTGTCACTCACACTACATACTATAGTATGACGCGTAAACTAAGTTTATGTTCGAAAAAAACGCTTTTTGATCAAAGATATAAATATCCCTTGATCATTTGTCACGTCAGTCTTATTCATCAGTTTATTGAATCATTCGGTTTGCTTCACTAATACATTTACCTTGACGTTACCCTTACGGTCTGTTCGATGTTTGTTTATTTTTACGTTGTTGTGGGTTTTTTAGATTCAAAATAATTTGGATGATTTCTCGTTATGCTTAAATGCAGTTGCGTTGGATCTAACTTTGTAAGCGTCGTGTTTTGAATTTGTGTTCATCTGTTATAACTGTCTCTGTTTCACTTATATTCTTTTACGATTTTCAGCTGTATCATCTGTTCGTCTAGTTTATTCATTTTTATATTAGACCGCCTAATACTGGTAGCGCATTTCTTTGTCAATGCTGTGAATTTTATTTTTCATCATTTCCCACCATTCGGAGATTTCTATGGAACTCGTAATGATGCGTTTATTAATTCTGCCAGAACGATGCTAAATCATCATTCAGTAACTTGACATTGAATATCCCGAGTCCAGAGCCACAGGGCACCATGTCCGTATGAATTTTTATTTCAACAGTATTGTTTGTTTTGGTAGGAGAACATGCACTGTACTACTAAACGCAATTTCGTCATAATTGCAAGAAACCATTTACACTGCATGTATTCACGTTTGTTTCTTTATAAGAAGAACGCATCGTTAATGTGTTTTAAGTTGTTTATTCTCAAAGTATCAGATAAAAAGGAGTGCGATAGCTTTAATTAAATGTATTTGAAAGTTTGAACGAGTCTCAAAGAAAGACCAACATCACTAAACTTTTGATTGTCCGGTTAGCGCAGTGGTTAGCGCACACGCTTCTCACCGAGGCGACCCGGGTTCGATTCCCGGCCTGGGCGCATGTGGGTTTGGTTTGTAGTCACCAAGATGGACAAGTTGGTTTTCTCCGGGCACTCCGGTTTCCCCCACAACATAAGACCACACTCTCGCACAACATCGTGCCAACGAGAGTGACTTAGTACAAGTTATCATAACCTTCTCCACAATCGTTGTAAAATATATACTGTTTAAACTAAATACACTTTAACCAATTTATTAAATTAGACATTACATGGTATTCCAAACATTTAAGTCCTTTGTAAAAACTGTCTGCTGAAAAACTTCAAAAACGGCTTTAAGGAATAAAGACGTTTGTATTTATTTAAGAATTATTCTCATTTATTTTGTTTTATTTCCCATATTTTTATAAATATCTGCCCAATTCAATATACTTCCGGGAGCAATCAAATGTTGCGTTTATATGACATAAACGCCTATGGGGATAAATTTACCACACCCATAGACGTCTAGCAATTTGCCCTTGTGTGAAAATTCCCTTGTAGTTTTTGCATTCACGTGCACGAATTCGTCCCTAGAGTTAATATCGTCACATCAACGACATATAAGGAAGTAGGTTAAAATATCATTGTTTACGGTTATTTACGGAAAATATTGATATAAGTTTGCGAAACTGTACACACGATCCAAACTTGAGCTTGAAATATAAGAAAATAAAGAAGTGCTTATGTCATCCGAGGAAAAAGTGTTTGCATAATTGTAAATTGTAAAGAAAGAACATGTTTCAAAAGGTTATTGTTAATTTCATCCAACAAAATACCTTCATTGGCAAACTATACAGCTGTTCCAAATTTAAACGCTGCAGTTTTAACAGGGATTCTTTTCATAAGTTAATGTTAAACAAGCGACACCAATGATTGACCCAAGAGGCACAATTTGAAGTTTCGCAGACAAAGCTAGATGGAGTTCAATAACACATGAGGACTAACTGACTGACTTTCAGGGCGTCCAATGACTTGAGTCATAAATGAATATTCCGGTACGGGTTGTTTGTGAAGCGCACCTGTTGTGATGTACAAAATGTACTGCATCCTGACAATCTTATCCTAAAATTCATGATGCAAATAACTGTTAACATTGACGGTTTATAAATAAATTGGTATAACTTGTCATATTTAAATTTCAAATATCAATTGTGGTCAGCAGAATTAAGCAATTTTATGTTGTTGTTGTTTTTTAGCAAATCAATTGAAACCTTTTTTCTACCTACGACGCTTTATAAAAGGGGTTTAAATAATATAGCTTTGTCTTATAAACATACTTCTAGATGAAAACCTACAAACTCTTTCATATGTTATTGTTGAAATTAAACGCATTCTTATTATAAAATGTGAAAACACTAAACGGAAATTTTATTTCACGTGTGGTATAGATAAACGTTTTTCTATGATCACGAGTGAAATAAAATACGATCTTACACTGAAATAAACAAACTTTCTGTTTTTTACGCTAATTTTCCGAGTTTTATACTATTTTAATTTATTTTCTTAATTACTTCTTTTTTACATGGTTTATTTAAGCCGCTACACGTGGGACGCCCCTCGTGCAGAATTGTAGCTTGTGACGTAGCTGTCAAATTTATATTTCCGGTTTGTTGAGAACAAGATCTCTGATATATTTTTTTATTTTTCGCTCGTTTTTTAGTGCAAAGATTTTATGAACAGTTATCAATTAGGTTTTATAAGTGCATCTATGCTCCAAAAAATAGCGAAAAGACTTTTATTTTAAGCGTGGCATGAACACATAACCAAATTACTACGCCGCCATTTATTGAAAGAAAATTTGAAAGGTCGAATGTGTTAGCAAAACAATTGCGGATGATCATTGGATATAAAACATTTTTCTTAGTTTTAGAGTGTGTTTCATGATTCATGGATATTCAGTGATCTTACTGTCAGGAACCAGTCTGTTTCGCTTGAAGACAGGATATGATGAAGACCACGCTAGTTTGTTGACAACTTCTAAGGCGTTGGTGGGGTAAAAAAATCAGTTAATTTGTCAATTGTTGTGGGAATTTTTTCGGGAATTTTGTATTACGTATTACAACAACAAACAGTTCAAAATACATTTGAACGATGATATAAAATTCTAATTATTTTCGAACAGTTGTTTTCGTCTGTAATTTGTTTGGTATGAAAGCAAATGTTCGAACGTTCAGCTTCAAGATCAAGAACACGTTTGAAAAACGGGATAATCATTTTTTTAGTTAACGGTAAAAGTTGTTAATTTCCAAATATATGTTTATTTAAACTTTTGTAACATTTCTTTAATTTTAAATATTGTTTTTGCCAACATGTACTGATTCAAAGTGAAGTGTTCTATTTTGATCAAGGGGAAGTTACTACAAAGGATTTTAAAAAGT